>NC_031770.1:94555521-94559677 GCF_001522545.3 Parus major
ATCCACCCACAGCCCCTGGGGATCCACGGGGGATGCAGAGATCCACCCACAGCCCCTGGGGATCCACGGGGGATGCAGAGATCCACCCACAGCCCGTGGGACAGGTGCCCACACCAGAGCAGGTGGGTGTCTGGAGGAGGCTGTGACCCTGTGGGTGACCCAGAGGAGAGAGAGGGCCCTGCTCCCAGACTGGAGCAGCCTGTCCTTGGAGGACTGACCCCATGGAAGAATGACCCACATCGCAGTGGTTTTCGGATTGTGTGCCCCTGGGAGGGACTCACGTTGCTGCAGTTTTGGCAGGACTGTGGCTCATGAGATTTGGAGCCGCTCTGGAGAACTTCAAATTCAATTCATCCTACCTGTGGGAGGGATCCCACCATGTCACAGGGGAAGGATTCCTCTCCCAGAGCAGCAGAAGAAAACCTTGGATGATGAACTGACCAAACCCCCTTGCCCTGTCTCCCATGCTGTCAGTGGGAAGGAGGGAGGGGTTGGGAGGTAAAACAGGTGGTTTTTAAGGGCTTATTTTACTTCTCCTTATCCTCCTCTAACCCTGTTAGTAGTAAATTCACTTTCTACCTCTAAGCTGAGCTTGTTTTGCCCTTGAATTTTCTCCTGGTCTTTATCTCCACTCATGAGCCCTTTGTTAATTTTTTCTCTCCTCTGCCTGCTGTTGCAGGGGAGGGTGAGCGAGTGGCTTTTGTGGGTGCCTGGCATTTGGCCAGTGTCAAACCACAATGCCCTCTCTCCCACATTTCTATGTGAATCAGGATGTACCACAGTGCTGATGCTGAAAACCACCTCAAGTTCACAACTACCTCCTGCCTCTACTTCTGCACTAGTTTTTCTAGCTTTGACAATATCAGCATTGCAGGCATATATCCCTGGTATACTGGTAAGAAAAAGAGTACTCTAAAATTTTAAAATTTTTGCAGCCATTGGGAATTCTGCTCTTGGTCTCAGTGAGACCGAGATATCCTCCTGAATAATCATTAAATGCTGGCCTGTTGATTCTAATAACCCTTTTCATAATTAATCCATCATAGTTTTCTTAAACATATTTTAAATGGTAGCAGAATTTCCAGTTCACTGTATCACATGGACCCTGCAAACAGGCAGTCTTACACTGATAGTGTAAAGGTGTCTTAATACTTGTTTATTAAGCTAGCATAGTTTATCACTGCTATTTACAAAGCATTACCTTGGTAGAAATTAAGTCTAGACTTCTGTGAGTTACACAAACCAAGTTTCTATCATGAACCCTCCTTGGCCTTCTCTGTACATATTTAATCAGCAGAGACATACAGATTTAGGTTTGCCTGGCTTATAGTCACATGTCATTGGAGTAGAGCCCAGCACTGGGAATCAAACTTTCTAACCAAAGACAGCTTGAGTGAGAAATCACTAGTTTGCAATTCCTGACAGACTAATTCCTGTGTATGGGGCACCATAATAATTTGTCTATATTGATCCTGACTATGCAGTGTGAATTGCTAATCTAAAACCCTGGAAATCCCTGTATTGGGCTCTACTTAACTGTGTAAATGTGCTTGTCATTTATTGCAGAGCTTTTACAGTGATGGTTATTCTGCATGGTTTCAGGTAGTAGTATTGGGAAGAAAAAGGAAAGAGGGATTCTAGAGATGATACATCTGTGATCAGCCAGCTCTACCAAAATTTTCATGCAGAATTACAGATGAGTACTACAACTGCTTGTCTCAGTTACGTGGGTTGTTTTTGTTGTGTAGCAAATCTTCAGTATGAGTGTGAGGTTTTGTAACTTTTAAGAAATGTCTTTATATTATTGGTGTGCAAAACACTCGTTCACAGTGAGAGATTTCTCCAGGGTCAAACTGTTCAGGTATAAGCAATTTATTATAAGGGTAAAGAGAGGGAGCCACCAGCCTCGGCGTCCATGTGGTCCCTGGGGGAGGGGAGAGAGTGCGGGGAGAGCAGGAGAGGAGAGGTTGGAGATGGGGAAGGAGGGACCAAGAGAGCATGAGAAAGATCGGGGAGAACCAGGAGAGGCTTATGAGAGAGGGGGTGGACAAGAGAGGGGTAAGAGGGGGAAAGAGGGAAAAGCAAGAGAGAGAGAGTGGGGAAAACTAAGAGGGTAAGGGAGGGAGAAACTAGGAGAGGGGTAGGAGCAGGGAGAGGGGTAGGGAAAGGCTAAGAGGTGGGGAAAGGGGTAAGAGCTAAGAGGGAGGTAGGAGCAGGGAAAGCAAGAGCTGAGAGTAGGGGAAGGCTATGAGAGAAGAGCTAAGAGTAGGGAAGGAACTAAGAGCTGAGACAGGGGTAGGCACTAAGAGAGGGGTAGGGAAAGGGAAGGGCTAGGAGAGCGGGGTAGGGAAAGGCTAAGGGCTGAGAGCTGAGCGCGAAGTTCCTGTTACAATACAATATATCTTTTTCTATACTGAATATTCTAATTCCCAGTAACCAATCACTACAAGATACACCCACTAAAGAATTTACATATACCCTATGAGCATCCCCATATTAACATACAGCGTTGCATTTTAAACTCTAAAAGCTTTACAAATTCTTCCCTTGCTTCTTGACCTTTGGATTCTCTATCAGCAGAAGGACATTGTTTCATCAACAGGGATTCTCCTTTGGCTGTCTAGGCTATTGTTCTTTGGTTATATAGTAACTAGTACTCAGCATCATGACTCTAAGCAGGCTTTCATTTCTACTTCGATTCTAGCCTTCATATTTTCAGAATCTTTTGCCAAACAATCACATTCATAAGGTTTCCCTGTTTCACCCTCCCCAACATATATTATTACCTCATTGACAGTTTTTTGTATGCAATTGCCATTGATTTAGGCAACATCCTGGGAAGCATCTATGGAAGCTTCATTTGTAAATATTTTTGAAAATCATTATATTTGGTTAAGTAGTCAGGAAATGCAATCACTAGCATAATTTTCTACCATTCTCCATGGCATGGAAACAATCTTTCCTTCATCAAGAAAAACTACTGAGGGAAGAAGGAATTAAGACAGCAGCAACAACGAGTGTGGTTGTCTGTGGGTCTGTGAGAACTGTTAAAGCTTTAGAGATAAACTAAAAAATAGAAGTAATGAGGGGTTTTCAACTACTTCCAGTGATTTCAGACACGTCATGTAAAGTCTGCCCTGAAGAATGACATAGACAGTGATTTTGACTCCAGTTATTTTTGCAAATGAGCTTGATTCTCCCACAGATGTTGAAAATACTGACAATAAAGAAGAGAGGGGAGAAGAAGGAGGAGTGCAAAAAGAAGGGGGGAGACTGGTATAAAAAAATTGCATTGCCACAATTTGTAGCAATATTGGAATAAAAATCAGAAGGCTTTTTTTATTTTTTTTTAATTTTTATTTTTTTAGCTAATTGAAAGGCACAGGAAGTGGGAAAGAAAGAAAGAAAAGTAATTCACACATGAAAAATTGCTAACATAGTTGGAAATAAGCTGAGTCAGGGATGTTAAGCTATATGTAATTTCTGTTTAATTTTCAAAGCAAAGCCTACTGCCACTGTAATAATTTATCCAGCTCTGTAGCATCAAGAAGTCATAAAATCATTCAGGCTGGAAGGGAACTCACATTGTCTGTACTGCAACCTTCTGCTCAAAACAGAATCTGCACCAAGTTCAGGCTAGGTTTCTGAGGTCTTTGGCCAGGTGGTCTGTAAAACCTGCAAGGAAGGGACTTACAGAATCTCAGTGGACAACTTGGTCCTGTTTTGCATATCAACTTGTTATTCCACTCCTCATGGACTTCAGCATAGAGCCTTTCTCCATGTTCTCTGTACCTACCATGCAGGCTGTTGTTGGGTTCCCCCAAGGCCATCTCTGCTCCAGGCTGCCTTATCCTCCAATCCCATCTCCCTCAGCCTCCTCTCTCAGGGCAAGTGCTCACACCCCCTAAGTATGTTGGTTCCCTCCAATGAACTCATTCCACTTTATGCTGGAATCTCTCCTGGACAGAGTAGACCAGAAGCTACTTAACAAGTGCTGAGGGAAGGAGAACAATCCCTTCCTCCTTAGCACAACCCAGGATGCTGTTGATTGTTGCTGGTGCCAGGGCTCTGTACTGGCTCAGTCTCAGGTCACTGTCCACAAACTTCATGAGGGTTTATTCTCTCTCCTCCTCCTCCTCCTCCTCCTCCTCCTCCT
>NC_031770.1:94559711-94595962 GCF_001522545.3 Parus major
CTCCTCCTCCTCCTCTTTGCTAACAAAGATATACAGAGGAGAGTTCTTTTAGCTGATAGCTTGAAATGTATCTTTTCCCATGTTTTAGTTGTGATTTCTCCCCCAGCTTCTCTTTCTCCTAACTGTTTACCTGGCATCAAGTTACCATGGTTACTGAAGCTTTTCTCCTCAGCTCCACAGCAAGAGGCCGGATAGAGTAAAGAGAGGACCCTGCTGGCATTTCCAGCTGCTTGAAGTTTCTTTAGCCCAGGAGACCCTCTTTCTAACATGTAAGTTTGTAACTCTATTTTTCCTGTCCCAGATTGCCTCTGAGCTATGGAAACTGGGAGGGCATGCTTACCTTCCCTTCCCTTTCTTTCCCCCTTGTGTTGCCACAAGGAAACCAAGCCCCCCCCTCTCTCCCCCTCTGCCCCTCTGTGGAGAATACTCCTACACCTTTCTGGGCATTTGAAGAAGTTGGTGTCTGTTCTTTCTTATCTTGGTGTGTGTAACCTTGATTTGTAGAAATTTTGTAAGATGTACTAACTGAGAAAATAATTGGTTCTTTCTCTGATGTTCCCTCCCTCCGAGAAACCCTGTTAAAAGAGACCCCCCCAGACCCCACATCCTTTGTCTCTTGTCCTTTGGATTCCCCTTCACAGAAATAAACTGTGGAATGCAAACCAGAGAGAGAGTCCACCCCTGATTTCTTTACTCGCCCTATAGACTTGGATTCTTGAAGAAAATCAGTGAGCCCCACAAACATATGCTGGCTTAAAACCCGAGTGAAGAGAAACCTCATTACTGAGCTAGCCCGGCCACCCAAGAAGATCGAGTCAGAGAGTGTCCTGAGGTGTTTCACCTGCTTCAAGCATTTAGGTGAAGCACAAGACATTGACCATTTCTGACTGGGCTCAACAACTGGGACAGTTTCTCACCCAGCTGGAAGTGTCCCATCTGGACAGTGATACATCTACAGCAAAACGTGAGAATCAGTGTTTGACCAGGCCTTTCAGAGACAAGATGAAAAGCAAGGAGCTCCTCATGCTGAGGACAGCCTGTGGTAAGTGCAATGACACAACAGCGTGCTGCAGGTGTTGAGGGAAATGTGTGCAAAGAAAACTTCTTCACTGGTCCAGATGATTTCACAGGAGTTTTGGTTGACTGCAGAAGATCATAAATTGGCCTAAATCAAGCACCTTAATATTTCTAAGCATTTATTGAAAGCTGTCAATCATCACAGTCTCTCCATGGGTCTTCTTGGACATAAAATGGCAAGTGGTCAAATATATCTGTTATTTTCTAATTACTTCCAGCATTTTTCATATCAGCACTGAAATGCAAATTAATGCAAATGTTATTGTAAGTTCTGTTACATCTTAAAACCAAATGAATATACCATGGATGGCACTGCATGTCATGGGAGCCACTCTAACTGAACAGGCTCTTAGAGAAAATGACACTGCATGCCATCAAGATCCTCTGCTGCTGAGCTCTGCCCAAAAATGCAACTACATCTGACAAGTGGAGCTGAAAGAAAGTTCCTGAAGCCAGCACAGACATTTCTTTCCTTCAAGCCTTTGCTGTTAAAGCTGAAATTTCACAACATCTCTCTAAATGAAAAAAAGGGGGGAAAAAAGTCTCTGTTCTTATATGCTCCATCTTAGACTTCCCACTTCATAATTGCCTTTGTTTGATATTATTAGAGCAACGTTTAAGATATCTAATCAAAAACTATGTTACACTGTTAATCTTCAGCATTTATTGCAGGGTGAACATCCTGCAGACAGAAATGGTTTAACTATAGATCAGATTTACCTCTGCTGATAGGTACACCAGGCACTGCAGGCTGGCTGGGAGCTTGGTATCTCTAATATTTTTCATTCCTCCTTTTTATCATTTAGATGTGTGTGTTAAGTGGAAAAGCACAAATTGTAGAAAAATTATCCCACTGTTTTTTCTCTCAACTTCAATCCTTGAAAACAAAACTGGGAAAACTTGTTTGGTTTTCCCCTTTCTCTTGCATATGAAGTTAATATTTACCTAAATGAGAGCCTAGTCAAGTTGTTGAGTTTATGAAATCATTTTGAGTTAGTATATTTAATGTTTTCCAAAAAAAGTTTTAGTATCACAGTTTAGTTATGTGGTATTTTATATCTGATGTAAATATCATTTGTATTTGAAAAAAAATTTTTTCAACATGGCCTTCTCTGAAGGACTTTGGCATGAAGGAAACGAAATGGTGCATGTTGGTGAAAATTTAAACTCTCTCTGTGGAGAAAAATATGTTATAAAATCAAAATTGAATGCTGTTACTGAATTAAGGGACATAATTATGAATTTCCTCACATAATTTTTATTCTAGAGATATATGTCTCTGAATACTCTGTACTTATACTTAATTTAAAAACCTCTGCAGCACTGGCTGATTCACTCAGGCTTTTCAGCTCTTCAAAGTTGCAGAAACAATTGTTGAGGACTTATACCTGCTCCTTTTAATCATTAAAAATAAAAATGATGTATTGGCTGGTGAATCTTTGCCCTTGAGAAGATGGCATTTGCATATTTACTGTTGAAGTTCACTTGTATCCAACATCATTAGTTATACTTTTCAAAAGACTTGTATTTTGTTTCATACTTTAAATTATGAGTCTAGGAGCCCTATTAAACCTAACATTTCTGTTTTATATATAGTTCAGATGAAAATACGCATCATGAAAATACACATTAAGGAGGGGCTATCCACACTAACATATAAATCATAGTGAAATTCAAACTGGGGAATTCAACAGAATTTCACTTTTGCATCACAATTTTAAATTAGCATTATTCTGGACAGATATATTTAGGCTAACTGCATATCCTCCAGTTTAATTACAACACTCATACTTCTATTATGGCTAAAAATATAGAGAATAGATCAATGTTATAGTATAAAGTAGATAAGATATTTTATCAGAGGTAGGAACTACTTAAATTAACTAGCCTTAATCTGTGCTATTAATTTTTGTCTTAATTAATGATAGGCTAAAAATATTACATAGTTCTTTTATGGTAATGATGCTAATTTGTATTCAAATATCCTTCTGTAATAGAAGATATTCTTTGTTTTTTCTAGTAGTTGTAAGAAAGCATACAAATGAAAATACAGTGACTTTATCTGAACATATGGGAGAAATGACATAGCTGTCTTTTTCAGGATTTTATTTGATCTGCTGGCAATTATGTTAAACTTGATTTATTAGTTCCATTAAATTGGGAGCCATCAATAGGTCAGATCCCTAAATGCAGTACTCTGGCAGTGCAGCTAGGTTGACCTACCTTAGCTGTGGAGCTGGCTCACAGTTCAGAAGACAGAATATTCCAGGGACTTCCATTTACTCAAGGTTATGAGTGGAACTCAAATTCACTTTTAAAAGACAAAATCTATTAGAAGAGTAAAAATCTTTAGGTCGATTAAAAATATAAAAAATTTATACAACAAGCCAGATGTGTACAAGCATTTGAAACTCAATAATGCGGAAACATTCTCAGTGGGATTTTAAAGGCATCACAAGCCAAGAATTCAATGTTCAAAACTATCATCTAAAAGCCTACCCATAGTCTGAGATATTTCCTTCTTTAAGTTTGGTCATTGAGATAAATTGTTTATATCAATATATTGAACATTTGGAAGGGCACTGGAGTGGTCAAGCTAATGTGAGCCTGTGTCAAGGAAGACATTTATAATAAAGCAGACATACTCCCTGATATACCAATGATATCACAGTTACACATACTGTATCAGTTACACAACTGGGAAAGAGAATTCCCTTAAAAATGACAGGAATTTTCTTTTTCAGCAATCACTCAAAGTAATGGGGGTTTTTTTGGTGGTGGTTTTGGGTTGGGCTTTTGGGGTTTTTTTTGGTGTTTTTTTAATATGTTATTATTCTTGACATATGTTTGTTATCTAAAGCAATGAAATAATATTATAAATTATAAATATATTCATTAAATATTTTGTAATCTAAGGCAATTAAAAGAAATATGGCTGCAGATTAAGGCTCAGAAAGACAAATCAATTATTTTTTAGAAATATCTTGTGACTACCCTCTGTTTTTTTTGTTCACACAAGCACTTTATCAATGCTAAACAGTTTTTCAAATAATTTTAAGGAGCTATCAGAACTGACAATTTCTGCTACCATATTTGCATCTTAATGAACTTTCTGATAATGCAGGCTGCTGCTATTCCAGTGTCTGACTGGAAGTGGCATATTTTAAATTTGCTGCTCTGCTTCATCCTGTAAAATGCAGTACTAAAGGAGATGGATGTGGGAAACAGCAGCTAGGCTTGGAAAATAAATGGGTGAGGGCAGAAAACACAGCTGACCTCTCAGCTTTTACATCAGCAGCTTAGATAGAAGTGCCTCCAGGGTCATTGCCTCCTCTTGGCCCGCAGCCTGACTGTCCCTCTTCAGAGAAGGTGCTCCTGGCTGTCCAGACACCAAAGACAAGACCAAATCCTGTCCTCTACAGTGAAAGCACTGACAGGTTGACCTCAGTTCACTACCACAATCTCTTTTTTCAGTCCTGTACCTGTTGCAGACCAGACTCTCTTGCATTGCCCAGCCATGCAATTCAGCTTGACAGTCTTGCTGTCACTTGATAATTTTACTGAAGGCATCACTGTAGTAGAGTTAGACGCTGACTTCTTATGAGTCTTGCTACCAAACCACTAGACATCTTTTAGGCCATCCTATCACTGCTTTTAACCTCTTCTGTCCACATGCAGAAAACTGGAGCCAGAGGAGGCACCTGCATCTTTCTCTAAGCACTGCATAGAAGCACAGTTAGATTTTACTTCATGTTCCCTGTGTCCATTAAGGCAAAATGAGTCACTCTCCTGCAACTGCCCCTGCTCTGCTTTCCCCAGAAGATTTAGAACAGGACCTTTCCCTGTGCTGTTTCCCTAATAATTCAAGAGTTGTGGCTGACAATTAATAGAAAAGTAGGATGAAAAAACACCCTACTGGGTAGAAAACAAGTACAAGTATAAGCTGAAGTACAAGCTGATTATAAAAAACTTAAATGGTATTTTATGAGAGTATTCATTCTAATGTGATCTTGCTGTATACTCAGTGTTCTCACTTCGCATCTCTTCCTTCATCTCCCCTTTTGGCATACTGCTTTCTTGGCTTACAAAGTGGCCTGTTCCACCAGTGAACTAGTGGTTCCTCCATGGCTAAAAGGGTTGGAACAAAATATACAGTAATGTGGGAGCGCTTGGTAAAATAAGATCCAGGCTAGTCTCAGAGACTCAAGAGGCAGCTTTTCCAAAATGATTAGCAGATATTGTACTATAAGCACTACAGAATAGCAAAAGGATTGGTTTTTTTTCTGGAAGTCTGACACTAGAACAAAGAGATAAGCAGGATTAGGCCTCCTTCAGTCAAAGATGTATGGGAAAATTGCTTAGAGAAGTTTTTTGCCTGATAATTTCAGAAATCTGGCTACACAAGAGGAATTTTCATTTGAAACCAAGTGTGAAATGAGGGATTAAGAGACAGGAGTATGTCTCTTGCAAGGAGAGGCTGAGGGAGCTGGGCCAGTTCAGCCTCCAGAAGAGGTGACTGAGAGGGGACCTCATCGATGTCTGTCGGTATCTGAAGGGAGGCAGTCAAGAAGATGGACCAGGTGACATCTTCTTGGTGGTGCCAAGCAATAGGACAAGAGGCAATGGACAGAAACTGATGCACAGGAAGTTTCACCATGAGGAAGAACTTCTTTACTCTGCAGATGATTGAGCATTGACAGATCTGAACAGATTGTCCAGAGAGGTGGAGTCTCCATCCTTGGGCATATTCAGGGACTGTCTGGACACAATCCTGTGCCATGTGTTCTAGGATGGCCCTGCTTGGGCACGGAGGTGGTGCTCTATGGTCTTTTTCAACCTTAGCTATTTTGCGATTCTTTGAAGTGAAAAGTCAGACTGGGATTTTTGGTGTGCCTGAAGACCCACCCTCTGTGCACGTGCTTCTGGTCAGTCTAGCAGCTCCTTATCCTATGCACTCTGCAGCTTCTGAAAGCTCCTGTCTTCCATCACAGACATCTGCCAAGCACAGATCTGGAAAGAGAAACTGCAGCATTTGCGACCTGAAAAGAAACAAGAAAAACATTTTAATTCCAAAACAGATAGCACAGATAATATGCAATAAAAACATGACCTCCTCAAAAACCTTTCAGATAAGAGGGCTGGTGCCTGCAGGGGCTAGTCAGAGACAGGACAGCACCTGCCCTCCTCTGCACCAGTCACTCTCCTGGAGTACCTCCTGCCCCTGAGGTCAACTCTATTTGCATCATAACTGGGTGGGTTTTGAGACTTCTTTGGAATAATAATTGCTTTGTGACATATGTATTGAACTTGATTTTTGCCATCTCTGTGTTTGTCCTGCATACAGAAAATTAATTAATGTTGGTTCTCAGTGAGGGAAGAAATCGGTATAAAACAAAGAAAATTAGAGAGATTTATCCTTCCCAACAAATATATCCCACAGATATTTCTAAACCTTGACATGGCATAGCATATCATAGATTCACAAAATCTTTCAAGGCAGAAAAGTCTTCTAAGACCATCGATTTCAACCATTAATCCAGTACTGTCAAACCCACCACTAAACTGTGGCCCCATGTGTCTCATCTACATGCTTTTTTAATTTCCTCTAGGGATAGTGAATCAACCATTTCCCTGGGCAGCCTGTTCCAGTGCTTGACACCCCTTTCAGTAAAGAATTTTTTTATTAATATGCTGTAATACACCAGCATATTAATATGTAATACCGAAGATAATTCAACATTTTTCTTTTTTTTTTTTTTTAGCAAACACTTCCTCACATAAGAACATGCATAAATTGCAACATGTTTAATGATCCCTCGCAACAATTTGTGACAATTCTGTGCACAGACTGACTTGTATGTTGGTCATAGCTAAATAGTTTAAAATCAGGAGTCAGGGTGCAATGCATATTTTAGGCTACAGCACCATCTACAGTAAGGACAAAATATCTCATCCTCAAGTTTCTCTTTTATCAGCTGTTAAATCACAATATATTATATTTGTGATCTGGCAAATTTATTCCAAATTTGCAATACAAAATTTGCAATACAAAAGCTGTTTATTTTCTGACTAATGAATAATAATGTTAACTTCCTCATCTGTTCTCTTTCTTAGGCTGCCTCATTTGTTTGTATTTCATAGTTTAACTTGTGTACTATTTAATTTTATAATAATTTTATAGTCTGTGACAACTCTTTCTAATCCTACAAAACATAGGAAGAATTTAGTTTATATCAGTTGCTACAAATAAAATAACAATCCACCACTTAAATCCTGAGTTATGTCACATGCTATGTTTCAAGCCCAGATCTCCCTGCTTCCTCCTTTTGTCACAATGTGTAAGTATTTACTGCCAGACTAATCATCTGTCTCACTGTGCCAGCATCCTGGTACAGTGGGCATCTAAATATGTGTCAGCTCACTACCAAGTTCTCACTCAAAATAACCGACCAGCTGTGAGCACAACCCCCAGGAACTTTTCCTTGCTCATTGTTCTAAGCAGGAAAACAGAAAAAGTAATATTTTTCTTCCATACCATTCAAGTTTCTGGAAATATCTTATCCATAGAGGGCACTATCATACAAAAATATATTTCAGTCTGCTTGACCGTAGGTCAGTCCTATCTTCCATCTCCTCAGATCCTTGTAATTATACAACATCAGTGCATACCTCATTGTATACATTTAAATTCAGAATTTCTGCTAAATGTGCAAGTTCTGCTGGACTTGTCTGTAGTTTAATAGAATTTTTTATCTTTTGCTTATAATATTTCCCTTTATTTTCCTTTTCCTGTAAGTCTTGCCTAAAGTATAGGAAACACTTTAAGTATTGGAATATTTTTTCTTATTGACCCATACCATTTTGTGCTGTGGGATCCAGAGAATCTGCTTTTCCCTCCAAAAGGCTACAAATTGCAAAATTTTATTAAGTGACCAAAAGAAGCTTACTTTAAACCTTCAGTTCTTTACTGTTTACCATCTAAGTTTACTAGCTTACCATTTACTACTGTAAATATAACATTTTGATGGATTAGACCAGACACTGGAACGCATGAGACAAAATCCTCTTTTTTGATTGTTTTCTGTAGTATTATTAACCCTTTACTTCTATTCCATAAAATGAAAAAATCACAGGTGAAAAAAAGAATGTAGGACAAGTAGGGGCAGGAGGTGTGGGAAATGGCAGGTCTTTATAAACTTCTTCTTAGTGTCCCACAGTAAAACACATGCACCAAATTCTGAACAATTTCAGCAGATTATTTTTCTTCTGACAATTTAGCATAGGTGAATAATCTCATACTTTCTCCTATGACACACACGAGTTTGACCTAACAAACAGGTGGAACTAGAATAACAACCTTATTAAATTTAAGACAAGAGCTCTATGTGTGGAAAGGCTGTGGTGTAAGTTGGAACAACAGCTCCTCACAAGCAGGGTTTCACAGTTAATAACTTTACCTCCTGAGTGTCAGAAGAGTATTGGCAGAGCTAATGAGAAGCTGTAAGAGCTGTACCAGCGGCCTAATGCAGATTCAGAAGTGGAATAATTCCTGAAGGTATGTGTAATGTAACATGCATGTGAAATGATAAAGCAGCTGCTCCACAGTTTGTTCCTTTTTCGCAATAACCTTAGCAGAGAGCTCATGAATTGAGGAGCCAACTATCTCTTCCTGTAAACTGGGAAGGGCAACAGAGAAGCTAAAAATTTGCAAATTGTTTATAACATAATTTCAAGTAACTGAATGTGGCGTTTATTTCAATTTTTCTATTTTTTGAAACACGTGTTGAGTCAGTTTAAATACATTTCTTCATCGTAAAGTCTTCTTAGGAGTGTTATTTCATTTTTATATCTCTTCCAGATCTAAAAAAAATGATGGATTTCTAAGAGTGAGAGGATTTATTATACACAGCCTAGTTACTTAAAGACATACGGTTTGAGACAATTGCAAAGCATTAGAGTGTCTGGTTTGATTTTCCATGTCTGACATATTTTTCTTTTTTGTACAGTTAATCTACCCATCTAATGAATTATGACAAAACATCAAAATTATGTTTAGACAACATTTGAGAAGATTATCTTATCTTTTCATAGCTGAACATCAAATAAGAAAACAGTGAGAACCCTAGACAGGACTGGATTTGGCCACTGGTCCGTCCTAATTTCAGTATGATACTGCCCTTTCAATGCTCTAGCTTAGCTGCCATGTTCTTACTGATGGTGCCTCTGGTTCCTCTTCTGTCTGTAAATGGGGATGAGCTTCAAATACATTTATTGCCTCATTTGAGACGTGATTGTGCCCCCTGGTTTGAGCAGTAGTCCTGATTATATGATAGAGGGAGAGGAAGTACCCATTACTTCTTGTTAGCCCCAGCTGTTAATGGTGCTGTGTCTCATTTTATACACAAATTCTCTGGCTTCAGGTTTCACTTGCTACTTCTTGTTGCTTTTCTCTGCTGCAAGTTTTGTCCTTTTGTGGATATTAAGGTTCTGTCAAAAAATCATAGTTTTTCTTTTTTTTCTATTAAATAAACTGGTTTTTTTTAATACTAAGTATTTCCTTCAGTCTTCCATTGATTTTTTTGTGGGTCGTTTTGCACAACTTCAACATCTTCAAAGTTTTTCTTGAATAGTGAATATTCTTGGTATAGATAGAAAGTAATTTCACTTATGCTACACATAGTTCTTTAATTAAATTTTAACCCATCACATCTATTTTTGAATCAATAGTATCTTGAAAGCTTCTGTTGACTTCTCTTCAAGACTTCTCTGAGTTACAGTTTTCCAGAACAGAATACTTATTTCATTAAGAACAGACTACATATTTGGTTTTTTTAGCTTTAAAATCATGTCATTACTTTAAAATAAAAAAGTAATTGTACAAAGTTTAATTCATACATTAATACACCTTTCTTTCTATTCCACTAGCTATAAGAAGTCTGTGCTCATAACACCTCCAGAGAGGCATGAGACTTGTGGCTTGTACTGAATGTGGAACTCAGAGGAAACTGGCTGCTGGAAGTCAAAGCCATTAGTTTTCTCAA
Source organism: Parus major (assembly GCF_001522545.3). NCBI lineage: Eukaryota > Metazoa > Chordata > Aves > Passeriformes > Paridae > Parus > Parus major. The sequence goes on from NC_031770.1 coordinate 94,569,830, forward strand.
TACCCTCTGGATCCTGGTCCTGTCCTGGACTCTTCCACAGAATTGTAAATCTAACTGCATGACAACTTCTTCCATGGGCTGGTGGGCCTCATGCTACACATACTGATGCAGTTGCCCACAAAATCAGCCCAGTTCCTGTTGGTGAGTCAGAGCTGGACTCCATGCATTGACTTCCAGGATTTGGAATAATGACCTGTAATTTGCAACAAAATAAACTGAATTTACCACAATATGAAAGTGCTTGCCAGTCATTTTCTTCACTGTTCATTGTACATTGTTGCAATGACAAAATATTACCGGCCATAAATATGTGCACCCCTTAAAACATGTCTTTGAAATTCCAAAAGGGAATTGTTTCCAGACTTTGAACACAATCTACCAATACAAGGCAAAGCTATATTCTTGCTTTGGTTTAGCAAATACAGAGAGTCCACGCATACATTTTGTTTCTCCATCTTCTTCCGTATTGTCTGTTATAGCACCATTCATAATGCTTCTCACAGCTGTGAAGTGTTATACTTAGTTGAAGAAGTTATTGATTTTCTCACTCTCCCAGCCTCTGCCAGCAGACTGTGTTCACTAGTAATCGTATCACAGATTAAGCCAGCATGACAGTTTTGGACACAGCCAGTTCATGATTCAATGATTTCCTTTGGAAATGACATAAACATTAAGATATATACAGAAACATTTTTTTCCTAATATTTAATTCAAAATTCAACAGGAAAAACAAATAAATATTGCTGAGAAAGAGAGCATCAGCTTTTCTGAAGGTTGCCAGTGGCTTTCATGATGAAAAATATATATAGGCAGCATTGTTCCCATCTCAAAAGGAGGTGATTTTATGAGACAAGAAACTCTGGCAATATTGATTTTCCTTTGCCTTATATGTATATATATATTTTTTTTTTCATAGTGGTATCATACTTTAGTTCAAAGATGACTAATTACTTTTATCACCAAATAATTTATTTCATTGATGAACATGCCAAAATAAACATGTGAAAATGTTCTTCCAAAAAGATATTCGGGCTTCCTTAACCAAGTAAGTTTTGGGGGTGGGACATGGGTTTAAATGCATGTGTATTTGTGCTCAGTGGTTATACAAAGAAATTACTTGTTTAATAACCATGCACTTAGAGACAAAAATAACGTAAAACACAGCTTTTGAGTTTTTTAGCAGTTTTTTTTCAGATGCTAAATAATAAATTGTGACAACCTGAAATCACTGATGAAAAAATCCTTTGATTCTTATCTCAGGAGAGAAAGGCATAGTCAGTTTGTTTTCTCACAGATATTTATGTGATCACATTGATTGTCTGTGCATGTGTCCTAAAGTTGTTGGTTTTTTTCCCTTGATGGCTTCTTTATTATTGACAAAACAGACAGATTGATATGATGGAGAGGTTTCAAAGGAAAATAAGCAGGATGCTGCTGATAAGCAGCTTGAGCAGAAGAGATGGAAGGGGTCTGTGAGTGTCATGGAATGACCACTGACATGACCACTGCAGAACCTAGACTCAGTTGTCCTACCACTTGGGATTCAGTCTTGCTACAGTAGAACAACTAGTGAAGACCAGCCTGCTAAATTATGCTGAATGTTGTGAGGACCCAGGAAACCAGAGATGGCTGACAGTTGTGGTTGTTCAGCCTGGAGGAAGAGAAGGCTCCAAGGAGACCTTAGAACACCTTGTAGTGTGTAAAGAGGGCTTACAAGAAAGATGTAAAGAGACTCTTGACAAGAGCATGTACTGATAAGACAAATGGGAATGACAATAAATGGAAAGCAAGGAGGTTTGGATTAGACATTAGGAAGAAGTTCTTTACTGTGAGAGTGGTGAGCCACTGAAACAGATTTCCCAGAGAAGCAGTGAATGCCATATCCCTGTGAGTATTCAAGGCCTGGTAGGATGGAGCTTTGAGAAACTTGGGTCTAGTGGAAAGCATCCACACCCATGACATGGGCATGAACTTTATGGTCTTTAAGGTCCTTTACAAACAAAGCCATTCTATGATTTCCAACACAAGCCATTATATGATTCCATCCTATGGTTCAAAATGTACCTATGTAATTGAAGAAAGAGTAAATCATCATTGTCTACTAAGACATGCAATAAACTTTGTCACCCTAACTCTTAATAATTCATCCTCATATTAAAGTATTACTTTGGTATATTTCATGATATATCACCACATTTGTGCCATAATATTTTATCTGAATAACCCAGATTCTCATAAAAAACCCTCATTTTTTCATACACAGGCCCTAACTTCTTCTGAGCAAAAGCTAGATAGACTGCAAAGCCTGGTGTGACTTGAGGTCAGGAAGAGGAGACTCACTTTACGCTGCAAGTTGAGTAAATCTATTGCATTCCCAGTAAAGTGTTTATACCTTATTTTATTCTGAAATTGTTTAGGTTTAGCTGACAGTGCATGGATATTTTTATGGCTTTGTTCACAAGATTGATAGCTCAGATAGGCTGTTAAATCACTTTCCCGTATAAGTACTTACAGACATTGATTTAGTTACAAACTAGGCTTAGATTAGAGATTGATATCAGCTATCTTAGCATTGCAGTACATTTTGAGTTCATGGCCAGTTTGTTATCTACCACAATCAGACTAATTCCCTCTCTGAGTCAGTGCCATCCAGAACATATTCCCCCATTGTATGTATCAGAATAGACTGACTAATGCTAGCTTCTGATGCATGTATCAGAAGCTAGCATTAGTCTCTAGAATATAGCCTCAAATTTGCTGCATTAAAATACTTAATATACAAATTAGTTCACGTGGCTGCTCAAAGAAGTTTTGGGGGTTTTCTGGAAAAACTTACTTATTTTACTATTATTTTTAACTCTGGATTTTTTTTTATATATTATATACAGCTATGCCAGGACGAATTTGCATTTCCAACAGTTTTCTTCAGGATAGTAAAAAGTCAGTGACATTTTCTTCATTATTCCTAGTTGGGTAATGGTTAATCATTAACTTATATTTTAAGGAAAAATAAGGTAATCATTTTAGTGTAGATTTGAAATGATACTGTGAAAATTTTAATCAAAATACTGTGCAATGCTGCATCAACTGACTTCTACTAGTTTAAGCATATTTTATCAAACCCGTTGTAAGTCAGATCTGTAATCATACAATGAAGATTTGCTTCAGCTGGGATGATCTATTAGCTATAAAAAAACTGTTGAGTGGTATTAATAAGGTTACGATTCTATAATCCTTTCTGAAGCATCATGCATCAACAATTTCATGAGAATTATCTTAATATAGATAAAGAATACAAGAAGTGGAGGCAGTGTTAAGATCTGGCAACTGTTTTATTCAATATTTTTATACCTGCCTAAATTCATTAAAAGACAATGTAAACAGGAATGAGTTGAAGGATTATGGTTTAGAGAAACTGCAGAGACTGGCAGTGTAGAGTGGGTATTATCCAGTCTGACTAAGTCAACATGAATTTCAGTTTCACAAGGAGAATCCGTTTTCATTCCTGGAAATCTTGTCAGAACAGAATATTTGCACAGTACTTGTCCAGGATTTCTAGACATATCTCAGCACAGCAGGAGCTCTGAACATAATGTCTATAGATAAGATATGCTCACCGTGAAACTTCAGACCATTATCACTGGATCAAAATCTGCTCTTACAGATCTGATACTGATGTACTGAACGTGTGTCATATCAAAATGTCTGGACACAGTGCAAACTAAAAAAAAAGGCAAATATGTGTAGAGTATGTCTTGTGCTTTTTGGATGTTTGATGTTTTGATATAAAGTACATAGCACACCCATAACTACTTCTAGGCAGAAAATTAGCAGAACTTTTCTGCTGTCAGCAAAACATGCAGCTCTAATACTCCTTTGTGGAGAGGAATTGTTTAAAAAAATTACCAGAAGATTTTGCTTGCAAATTCCCAGGAGGCAGTTGCAATACTACGATCCTGAACAAAAGAAAATACCTTGGAAGTTGTGACCTGTCAGTTCAAGAGACCAGACCTGAAGCCTTTATTTTCCATCAGCAAATGACCAGACATCTCATCCCCTCTGAGCAGAAAGGTCACATTTTCTTTTTTATAGGAGAGATGTTGTAATGAAATACTGATACAAAGGTAGAAAGAGAACCAGGGAGTTAATGTGACTGAGACAGTTTTGGTGAAAAAGGATCTGAATAGTGGATACAAAGCACCAGTTAGGAAATGTCATCTGCTTTTCTGAAAGGACAAGATTAAATTCTTTCTGCAGTCAGCACAGAAATAGCTATAGCTCTGGAGGTTTCTGGAGAACTGTAAAGTAAAATTACACTAAGTACTTACATGTTCTATTCTTAACTGAAACTTCCTACATCCACTGGCAACCTCAACTGATGGTGTCCTTTAAAAGATATAGCAAAGAGGTCAGCCCAGGACCACTGGGTGTGAATCTCCCTTTCATAATCTCAGGTCATCCTTCCAAGGAAATGCCTTAATTACCAGCTTTAGGGGGTGTTTTTTCTCTTTTTATAACTGTGGAGACCAAAATGCATGAGTGAAAAATGGCAAGACATGGATCTCCTCTCACCTGGATGCCCAACTCTCACCTGGAAGTGAAAGAACAGGATATTTTGTCCCTGCTCTGTTAAATTAACAGAGGTCTGTAATGCCAGAATGAAAAAAAAAATATATTTTTGAGTAAGAAAATAAATATTTTTGATTATTACTATTGAATAAGTAACTTATTAATGCTAGAATTGGCTAAGTTGTATGAGACATTTGTGTCCCCTGAAGATAAAAACATTTAAAGTCCATGTGGCAAAGCAGTGCTGCAGTGTTTGAAAGGCACCTGTCAGGCAAACTGTCAAAGTTATTCCATTAATTTTATTCAATGTCTATTAGAAAGCTGGATGATTTTATTGAGAAAGTGAGATAACTTTCAATTAATTTATACTGCTGTTAGCAAAATCTTGTGGGGATTAGTTGTGAAATTGAGTTATATGAAGAAATTCTATAAAGCATGCAGATAAAAACTGAGGTGAATTTAGCATTTAATTACTGCTTATAACATCATGTTTCAAGAAGGTGACATCTGGTTGCTCACTGTGGCAGCACATGGCTTTGTGCTCACTCATCACAGGTGTAAATTCACAGTTATTTCTGATTAGTGCAAAGAGTTGACAAAACTCTCAAGTCACAGCCACTCTTTTCTTCTCTACTTCTTTGAGAATACACTTAAGTTCCATATTTTGCACTTCTGATTCTCTTTATGTAAGAAGTAGGGAGGAAAACAAACTTCTGATATAAGCATGAGATCTGAAATGAGAACAAACCCCTAGGGAACCTTCAGTGATGCCACACAGAGCAGAAATCAAGAATATTCTTGGAAAAATACTTAAATATAAGCAGATAAGTAATTGCCTGGTTTATTCAACCTACACACAAAAGGCCCACAGCCTAAAATATTTTAGATAATTCTGGTTTGCTAAAAACCATCTCAAGTTACTTTATAAAAGCAGTGATATTATTGATGTATGGCTGAACTAAACAAAATGTCAAGCAGATTATAAGTCCTTTGGCTGAACTTTTTCATTAGAAAATTGTGATTCACTCATATTGAAGCTCTGCAAAGGAATGTGCAGCTCTAGTGAGATGTTCTCCTTATGGGGAAACTGATGACCAGAGCAGCACCTCTGTACTGAGAAGCTTGATCCTAAAACAGCATCTGGAACACTCTCTGTGTTTCACCTTCTATGGCCACGGAAGGTGAAAGACATTTATTGATAGATTAGAGCAAGGAAAACTGCTCCAGTACTGTGTATTGAATCAAATCTGGATCAAAGAAATATTTTGTTTTGCTGATGTTACAGAAATTACTGGTAATCGATAATTTGGGATCATTATAATCAGTGCAACAGATAATTCACTATACTAGACACATAAAAAGTGTAAATAGACACTATTCGATAAAAAAAATCCAAAACATTCTAATCCTACCCCAACACACTCATGCAGAATGATGTGCACACTTTGTGGGCCCTCTTTGTGGCACTCTGAAGTTACCTGTGCACCTGATATCATGAGAATGATGGTTTCCCCTTTGCACAAAACAAATTTTCATCTCCTCCTGGAGATGTGTGCTCTCTACATGAGCTCCTGCTGCTCTCCACAGCTTGCTGGGGCTGAGACTGCTGCAAAACACCCCTCAGAGTCCCACAGGCACAGCAAGGTGTGAGTCCCCACATGTGTCCCTCTCCTCAGGCTGGATGCAGATGGCTTGGGGTGGCCCATGGGAAGGTTGCAGAGCAGCTTCTGGCAGTGCCACACCAGGCTTTGCTTTGCAAGATTTTCTTACACCCCTGTTTCCCTGGTAAAAAAAAAAATTCAATTTTTTTTTTTTCAAATTCCAATTTCAAATCTCACTTTTATACTTCATTTCAAGCTGACCCTTTTTATGATTGAAAAGTCTCCAAGAAAATGCCTGGTTGCTGGTTAATCTGGATGGTGGTCATCTTTCTCCTGGCAGTACCAGTCTGTTCAAGTACTTGAGCTGATTGATTTTCAGAAGTTTGGGCTTGGGTCTTTTTTATCATTCCCTAGCCACCATTAATGATTTAATCTGTTTGGATCTTTTGAGAGATTGAATGGATTGGTTGCAAGCAGTAATCAAAATTTTGAAAAGGGATTTGAAACTAGGTACTTAATTTTCATATTCCTGAAATGAAATATCTTACTAAAACCTGTTATGAAGGATGCCCCAAAAGGGAAGAGAGATAAATGCTGCTGCCTAATACCAGCTTATAGGAAATACAGATTCTTCTCAAAGGTGCTTAACAAAGGGATAAGAAGCAACATTTTTAAATTTCATGAAGGAAAATGTCAAAGTTTTATTTACCTATAGAAAATCCCCATGAAAGCAGCTAAGCACAAGTGGCTGAGGAGAGGATTCGGGATATCTCCATCATTGGAGATTTTCAGAAATTGACTGGACAAGGTCATGAGTAACTAGAAGTAAACTAGAAAGAAATGTTGCTTAGAGAAGGATGTCAGATTGCCTTCGGTCATCTCTTCCAAACTAAACGGTGCTGTGGTTCAGCACTTCCACTTTAGCATACTTAATGCTCTCCTAAGGACAAATACCTGATTATTGATACCTGAAATCTGCAGGCTAGTAGGGCAATTAAAGATCTCGTGAAGAACACTGCATGTAAAACTGTAAGCTTCTCAGTGCATAAGCACTGAGTTGGCAGAATCTGGACAAATAAATTCTCTTAAACATTAAAATAGATGCAATTGTTTTCAAGAGCCTGAGAAATATAGGAAAGTAAGCTTGACAGAAGAATGGGTAAGACACTAAAACACTGTGTGTATATCAGTGCTGACTGCATCACCGTTGGGAAAGAACTGTAATAATTTGATAGCCTGATTGTAAAAGTCAATTTTAATGCAACTGACCTAATAATGATATTGCCAACTTTAGACTAATAGTAAAGTATTGATTCTATAGAAGTTCTATAGAAGGTGTGATTCTTTAGCCCACTTTATCTAGAGAAGGTACAGCCTGGTAGCCCACCCTTGAGAACCAGTTGTGAAATTTGTGTGTAATGATGTAGAATGTAAACAATAAAGGGTGTAACAGGGAATGCATCAGCTGATCAGGTCAAACAGCTTTGGTTTGAATGTGAGATTACTTGGGAAAGTCAGAGACAGCCTGGGTTATAGGCACAGATAGAAAAAAAATTGACCATGGAACTTGTCAAGTTTTAGTGTCCTTGGTAAAGAGCACAGGCATGTTCCTATCTCTTCTGTGGACATTCAAACCTAGATACTTCACTTCCTTTGTCAAAGCCTTAGACAGTGACCAATGGAATAGGTAAAATTTTAGCTCTGTTGAAAATTGTTAGGAAGCCATGAATGTCAGAGCCATGAAGCCAGACTGAGACAAAATACAAAGTGTAATAGTCACTCTGTTATTTGGTCACTTATTTGGATGAGTGAGAACATACTTGTGCATGCCTTCCCCATCAGATCAATACGCATGCTTCATGATGCCTCAAAGTGAGAAAGCATTCCTTCTGAGATGAAAAAAAAAAGCCAAGAAGCAATCTGGAGGAAAAACACCCTGCTTAGATACCACCAGTCACCTCTCCTGAGGGAGTGCCCTGGCTTTAATCTGCTCAGCAAAATTGTTCACTACTCCCCTTTTTCAGATGATAGATACCATCTGTGGCTGCTTTGCTGTGTGCTGAACTCCGTGCTTGCTCTGTGGTAAGTGGTGCAAAGATCACATCTAATAGACCCTGCTTTCCCCAGGGTTTTACTGAGCTCTTTGTCTCAGCTCTGGATCATGACACAGATGGGGCAGGAGCTAAAAAGGCTCCTTTGTACATTTACATACCAGGAGAACTTTGCAAAGCCAAATGTAGACACAAATTACAAGTGTGTTCTGCAGTTTAGGTTTTTTGATTGTGGATCAGAACCTGATAGGATTTTTTGAAAGAACTTTATGTACAAAAGTTAGACATGAAACTAATTAGATGGGGGGGGGGGGAAGAAATCTAGTGATCATGTTCAGGCTCTCAGAAGATCTATGTAGCCATAAAAGGAAGAAAAAAAAAAAGGGAAAAGGAATCTGTTGCCTAAAGAACATACTTTCTTGAGGAAATATATCTATAGGAAACAGAGGATGACTGAGACTTTAAAAGCCATCAGCAACAGCCAAAAGCAGAAACAGAAAAACTAGGAACCTCTCTCAGTAAAATCCCCTTCTCAAGGGAGTTTAGCTAATTTTCTTGCTTTGTTTGCACTTTGTGGTGTAAAAAGTTCAACAGAAAAAGCTCAAAAGAGAATTAGCCCTGACTTTTCTGCCAGTTTTTTGGCTACAGAGTAGTAGAAGTTTTGGAGCAAACATCCTCAAGCTAATGTAAACCTAAAGCCTGATTTCTTGGCAACAGCTCTACTGTGTGAAATAAGTCTTCTCCTTTGTATCTCCTTCTACATTAAGTGCCTGCTCTTAAGGGCATTAACCCTTCTGGGACTATTTATGAATCTCTGAAATCACAGTCTAGAGACCTTTATAGTCATGTAGAAAGCCTAAGTTAGATTGCCTGAATTAGTTTATGACAGCCTGTAGTCTGCTTTTTATGCACTGAAGGATCCAAGTTGAGTGTGTCAAGTGAGCAGTGTGAATAACAGGTCTCTTACCTTAAAGCAGTGTTGGATTGCTACAATGTTTTGTTCCAATACAGGAGAAGAAAAATTAATTTCTTTCACCCACATAAAGTCTTAACGTCCTCTTCAAGGACCAAATTTAGTTCTGCTAGAGTGTGTTTTGAATGTATTTTATCCCAACAGCATTCTACTATACACAAACTCCTTTACTGCTACATGGATACCAGAATGGGGAAAAAAAGGCACTTCTAGTAGTAAAACAGAATTTCCTTGCTCAACAACCTTCCTTAGTATATATGTTAGAAGGTGTTTCATACTTTCCAATAAAGAAAACTTCATTTTACTTTTTTAAGACCTAGAGTTGCTTCAGTGGTTTTATAGTGATGGATAAGAGAATACATTTTCACTCTTCTCTTTAAATGGTGTCTGTGGAAATAAACATGAAAACTTTTGTATTGGCTGTTACTAACATTGAAAATTATTCAAAAGTATTAGGAAATTCTAGAGTTAAGTTTTCAGTGCTTGTGCTAAGTTGTAAGTATAATTTTTATACTACAGCCTTTAACAACATAAGCATATAATATTTTTTTCCACAGGATACTACGTCATTCAGTGCAGACTGTTAGGCCTGTAGTGAATGAAACTGTTGTCTGTACAAACCTGCCTTAAGTTTGATGGAGTTTAGAACATAAATAGAAAACACACACATACACACACACATACACAGACAAAATAAAAAAAAAAAATAAAAGGGGGAACTTTAGGATGAGAAAGGATGCTTTTGTTCATCAGTTGATTGAGTACAGGCTAGGTGTATTTCAGCCTCTGCTAGATATCCAGTTTGTCAGAAGACCCTAATTTCAATGTTTTCTATGAAAATGGGAGTTGGATAAGGCAGAATTGCAGGAAATGCTGTGCAAAGTGGCACTTAAATATATTTATCCATAAATCTTAAATGGAAAAATACATTCTTTTATAATACCTTTACAAACACATTAAACATTTATGAATTTTAAATATCTTAATACATCAAGGGCATAAATCATGTGTTTGTAGTTAGCTGTGCAAGTTGTGCCAAGTTTACAGAGCTGATATATTAAGCCCAACTCAGAAGGTAAACATATCCAAAGTAAAAATACTTTTTTCTTTTTAATACAAATTTCCTTCTATTAGAATAATGGTTTCATTTTTAATTTCAGCAATATTAACTATGTATTGGTTTTGGCTCTGCCTGTGGAGTGCCTAGGAATATTTGCACCTTGGGACATGTTTCTTCCCACAAGGTGGTGCTATTACTATGCGATATTGTATCTTTTCTTCAACATGAACTGAAGCAGTTTTATTTCCAAAAGGCATAAAATTTCGTGCCATTTTGAGCCATGAGCAGAACAATTTAAGATCACATATATCTATTTAAAAGGTTAAATAACTCCACCCACCTCAGCTTTTAAGACTAGGATATCTTTTTACAGATATCTTTACCTAGATTTGCCTAGAGAGCAATTTTGTCATAGGATCCCAAAAGGTGAGGAATCAGTTTCTGTGTGGTGGGAGGTGTAGAATCATTTCAGTCAGGCAGACAACAGGCTTATTTCTGAGGATGTTCAGCAGCTCACACCTCAGGGGTCTCTGGGGAGCCACTCACCAGCATCCCAAGGTGTGTGGCAAAGAGAGTTTATTAAACTGGCTGTGGAATGCCAAATCCCTTTCTTTTATATAATTGATTAAAACCCCATATTCATCACTGAAAATTCAAAATTTTTAAACACCTATATAAATTAATAATTCAAGAAGTTATATCTCCTGTTTCTTCCTTACTGAAGGGACTTGGAAATATCACCTGGTTCAACCTTTAAAGGAAAGGGATCCCTGGTGAGATTATCTAGCATCCTGTTCAATCCTAGCTTGAAAACCTCCAGCGGTGGGGACTCTACCACATCCCTGGGGAGGGAATTCCAGCTCTATAAACACTGTCACTAATATAAACAAGTAATTGCTAAGGGAAAGGTGTTACATAAATGTAATGATTAATAGTTTTATATCTCTCTTCTATTTCCTGAACCATAAAAACACTATGCATGCTAAAAATCCATTGAAATATTTATTGTTCTGAAGCATCATACCCCTTCTTTAAACAGAGTAATATCTAAAGTAAGAGAATACATCAGATTTTAAGATTTTTACTTCAGGGGAAATATGGGAACAAACTGTATTAGATTATCTATAGTAAAATTTCTTTCAAAAGCTTTAATATAGCCCAAAACATTCTCATAAAGAATAAATAAGTACAACTTCATGAGAAACAAACTTTTAAAAAGCCAATGGTAAACCAGCCAAAGTCTGCCTTCAAAATCACACACATAATTCACATTGAGGAAGTGATGTTCTTAATTACTCTCTTACAACCTGCTTCTTTGGCCCACTGGCACATACACTAGCAGAATTTAATATCCACATAAATGGAAGCAGACTTTGGCACTGAGTGCTTTCTTCAGGAATCTTGGTGGTCTGGGTGCATTACTGATGGATCTGCATTTATGTAAGAGAAATACAATTAAACTCAGCCCAGAGGAGATATTTTTGCTCCAAGCTATGAAACAGAATGATCATGTTAGAAATTTCTGGAACAAAATTATCAGTTGTGAGAAGAGACCTTCTCTGAATAACATTGGTTCAGGAAGCACATGCAAATGTAGGAAATCAACAAAAAAATTCAGCAATAATTTGACTGCAGGCAGCTAAGGAGAAACTCCTGTCAAAATTGAGGGTTCTACCTTAATCTAAGAAGTGACAAATTGAGACATTTTTTATAAATAGGCTGTTTTATATTAAAATCCTTAGCAACTAAATTATTTTTGGTCTTCTCTTGAACCATATTAAGGAGAAATTAAGTGAGAAAATAATTACATGCTTATGGTATGTTTTTCTGAAGCTCTCTGAGATCACCACAGAATTATTTTTAAAGCATTTTCTCTGCAGATATTGGGTTTTTTAAACAAACTGTCTTGTTAAGGCATTTTATTTTGTAAATCGAGGGGCGGGGAAGGAATGAGAAATTTCCTACTTGAAAAAATAAGTTAATTAATGATATACCATTGAATATTGCTTCATTCTACTAATATCAATGCGTGATCATATTCACAGGTGAGAGAAAAATAAATAGGAAAATTAATTTGGTTAAATGATAGCTAAACCAGTTATTTTTATGCTCTTTGCTTTCACGTTTGGAAGATCATAGGCTGTTGGCTGTATTTCTTACTTCGGCTTCTGAATCTGTGAATCTTTTGATTCCTCTTTTCCTGTTTTTGTTTATTTTTTTGATAATGTGTGAAAGGTGATTACTCCCATAACCTGCCACATACTCATGCCAAGTGCACTTTCACATTAAGATGATGATAACACATAAATCTCAGCTTCACAGTTTGTGTCAGCTGTCTGAGGATTTTCTCTAATACCTTTTTGGCCTTGAGAAGTGTGAAGAGTTGCACACTTGTGTTACTTCTTTCTAATTCCATATACACAACTTTGGATATCATGCTACAGGAATTCACCTGTGGGACTTCAGGTTCCTCTTTCAGGAGGATTTTAGACCATCTAAGTTTTTGAGACAGACTGCCCATTTCTTGTTCCTTCTTGCAGTTTTCTGTGTCTGGCTACCTCAACTGAAGCAATAGCGATACTTCCCATCCTACCTCAGGCTCACATCTGAACTCCTCTTTGACAAGGAAAGAGCTGGAGGTTCAAACCTGAGTGACCCTAATGTTATACTTTCCCAGGTAAGTGTTTTAATGATAGTTACAAAGATAGTTATATAAAAGATGGGCATTTTATTCTACCTATATAATTCACTTATGTCTGGCACAAATCCCTAAACATACTAATGCCTGGAGTTTCCATAGAACCAACTGCAATTTTTGACATGAGTGCTTGAGCATCATGGGAATCTGGATCATAACATGACCTACAAAGGGGCCTTAGTTATTCTTAGATAATTAATGTAAATCTAAAACATATTTTCATTAGGCAATATTCCTTCCTGGAGCCTTAACTCTGTACTTAAGCTCAAAGGAGCAGAAGATTTTCTGCCATAATCCATCTTTGGCAGTTTCTGTTGGCTAGTCTTCTCCTCTCAGTATGCAGGAGTTTGGGACTACCATTTTGAAATATATGACCCTTTCCATGCCCTGAGGACTGTAAATCTAGATTCTGGATTCCATTTCAGGGAAAAGTGCTTAAAATATAGGTGCTACACTTCCTGTTTTCAAGATCCATATATCCTCTTTTGGCTCTAACATAACTTCACATTGAAGATTTGTGCTTTAATGTCTAGGAAGTCTATGAAACTGAGCATTTCAGATTGCTGAAAATTCAACACTCGGAATAAAGGTGAAAAATTCTTAAGCCTGAATACACTGAAAATATTTTTATGTTTTTTTTCTTCCAGCTGGAGATTAATTAAATTAATGAAATTTTTTTTTTCAGTAAAACCTGACACCAGGAGCCAGAACAGATAATGTACAGAGCTCTGTACAGCTCTGCATGTTTAAAGATTGCCTAAACTTCATAAGCCTTTTTATATTTACCAAGACCATTTTGAGGTTTTACACTGAAATTGTGTTTAACTTGGGGTTTTGACATGACACCAAGTGAAATTCTGTTTCATTTTTAATTCCATTCAAAGTCAAAAAAATAAAAAAATAAAGGAAAGGGGGACCACATCCTTATTTGCTGTAAACCAGCATCTCTACACAACATTCAATAAAGCTGTGCAAGCTTACAACTGAAGAGCTAATCCCAGTGAAGTAAAGCCGTGTAGTGAATTGAACCAAAGAAAATGTTCAAATGAGTAAGGCCAGCTGTATAGCACAGGCAGAATCTGCAGCTGGGCATTGGGCCAGGTTTCCCCATTAATTGCCTCCCCATGCTTCATTGAAGGAAGTTTGAAGCCATTCCAAATCTCCTAAGCTCCCCAGCACCACCCCTCTGTTTTTACTCCAACTGAGACTTCCAGACATTGCTCTCACTGGCAACAAAAATGGGAATACACACAAAGAAATCTTCTAAACAGTACTTTGTGTGAACTGCAGAAATGGGGCTTAGTCATGAGTAGCTCTAGTTCCTGGAGCAACACTGTTGTAGGGGCTGATGATAAGGATCCAAGTAGAGGAAATTAGGTGGGAGGAGAGGCTGGAGCTGGAACAACAAGGGGGAAAAAGCATATGGGAAAATTAGAACTTGTCTGATCTGGTTGCAAAGGAAGGGAGAAGAAGAAGCTCTCAAAACATAAAGACTTCTGGAAAAGTCTGAGTGGAAAAGTAGAAAAGGAGAGTCCAAAAAGAAGTGTATGGGATAAAGTGTGTGAGTTAGGAGATGTCCTCAAGGCAGATCCATGTCTGGAAAGGAAACTCTGCAGGGCAGTGTGATAAAAATTTGTCTTTTAGGACAAATTATCAAGGAAGGTTGAATGGACCAGGAGAATGTGGTCGGAGTCAGCAAGGAGATACTGGGGTTAGGGAAGTAAGAGCTGGAGTGGGAAGAAATTAAATTGGATAAAACACGATGAGTGTGAACATCTGACCAAGGAGCTGGGAGAGCAGAGAGGCTTGACATGGTGGTGGAGACATCAGCAAAAAAGGTCTCCCCTCGGGAAGAGATGGCCTCACACATCAGTATCCAGTGAAGCAGTGTCCCTTAAAACTAAAACATAAATCCTCATTTCTGAGCATCAACATTTCCAATGTCAGCACATAACTGAAAGCCAGAGTAGTTTTTATGCTGAAATAGTCACAAATAGCATGTATTGGAATGGTTCTGCCCATCTGTGCTGGCTAGGATCAGCCTTTTGACCCTTCACATATTCCAAAATAGCACTACTGAATTCTATTGGCAAGCAGTCTAAATTCCCTCTCACAGCCATGGCAGAGATGATAGCAAATTATTACTGCTATCAATTAATCTCTGAGTTGAAGGGGGCGTAGAAGAGGAAGTGAGAAGAATGTGAAATACATGGTATGGAACTGATGAATGAATGAATGAATGAATGAATGAATGTGCACAAGCCAGAGGAGCTGTTTTGGACAGATTAGATTTTTATTTTTTTTTCTTTACTCCAAAGTTAATAAACAAAACAGATAAAACACTCAAGGCTTTGAAAAAAGTTCACAAAGCAAATTTCACAGCTTTTCTATCAGGAGGTCTTCTGCATTATGTCTTTCAGAACAGAGAAGACCTACAATGAATAAGACAGAGATGCAAGGAAAGGACAATTTCTGAAAAGATACAGTGTTATCCATCACATAGGCTGTTACCAAGTACATGTGCCATGCTGGATTATCAACCCTGTCAGCAAGGGCATGAAGTCCATACTTCCCTTTCCCTGGCACCTGGTTCAGAGGGCTGAAACAAAGACTAATTGCTGCTAGCTTCTCACCTCAGCTGTAATCTCCATTAAAAGGGTTCATCTTCAGTACTTGAGCCTTCTATCAAAATTTTCAAATTGAAGGGGCTGGTGCCTTCAGCCAGCACTCTCTCTGCTCCCTGTAGTTATAACATTAGCTCTGTAACAGAACTGTGCTTGCCAATCACATAAGTATAGAGAAGATGGTTTACTAAATGCTTTACTAAGTGTTATTCAAAATCAATACCTAGTAAACTAGACTTCCTTTTTCCTTTCTTAGTCTCCAGAGCCTGTATGAACCCTCAGACCCCTCAGCCTGGCCCATTGGAGCTGGCAGAGCATCCCCTGTGAAGTGCCAGCTGATGGCTGTGAGAGAGCAGCACAGGGTGGGCCCATTCCCTCCCCCTAGCCTGGCTAAGTCCAAGTTGTCCTCCAGGCATGCAGACTATACTTCTCTGTAAGTGGGAAGTCCTCAATTGGTAAGACAGTCAGCTTTAACTCTCTCTGCAATGCCAGAGGTGAGTCCTGAGGCATGAATGGAGTTCTTCATGTTCTCCAGGTATTCGCTAGCAGAGCCAACTTTGCTCCTTTGCCTTCTGTTCTGATTGAGTCAGACTTTGGGCCAAACACTGGAGTCACTTGCAGTGATTTTATTCCATTTCAAGGTACAATAGTGTAAGCATTATGACTCTGTATTTGTAATATCTTAGATCCTCACTTTTGTACCCTTCTGTGCAACTTCACTCTTCCTTGGTTACTTTTAACTGTGCCTTTTCTTAGCTTATTTTTATGTCTGACAATAACACATACAGCTTTTGTCATCTATAGTCTTCAGCTTTTATAGCATTTAGGTTGTTCTGGTGAACTACTATCCCACCTCCCAGTCTCCTCTGTTATAGGGTTGGGACTTGGGGGAGACAGAGAGAAGAGGGGGAACACTGCATGACATAGTGGTTTTCTTTCTTTTAAGCAATTATATTTAGCAGACTCCATGTTCTTTATCCTAGAACAAAGAAACAGAGGTTATATGAAGAGGTCTGAAAAGAATGTGGATGGCATGTACCAAATTCATTACCACTTCAAAAATTCCCACAAAGGTTTGGTTTCCTTTGTTTTTAATTGCCAGCAATGAAACAGTTCACAGTACACTGCAAACACAGACCCAGCTTTTTGTTAGAAACAGTTGGAGGGGAGGGGAGAGAGGGGAAAAGCTCATGAGGAACATGAATGAGTAAGCTTTGCTGACTCTTCTAACTACAGAGCCTGACAAAGTGCCTATAAATACATTTCCCATGATGTTACTAGCTGAGCAGGACTTTTGTTGTATGATAAGTGGGAATTCAATCTTATCAAACTTAGAAAAGTGGGAGTAAATTGTAATTAACATCTCTGACACAAAACAGCTTATTAAATTGATCTGTATTTTAAAACATACCTTTGATATGCATATCATAAACTGTGCATTTGCTTTACTGATTGTGTTTTCAAGTTACCTCCTTAGTATTTATTGATATTTTACTGCAGAGAATCTCCTAGGCTAATTCCAATCACAAATATCTATTACAAATACTATTTTTAAGTACAACTGTCCACTCATAGTACATTGCATAAACAGACCTATTGATCATTTAAGGTTACATGATTGCAAATAATGACCAAAAAAAAGAGAAAATTTATTTTTGTCACATACATGGTGTTCCTGAAAGGACTGAATTTTTCCTTTATTATCTTTCACTTTCCTCTAGAGAGATTTATTTTCTAAAAACTTGTTTCAGACAAAAATTGAAAAGAACTATTGTAGTAACATTTCAGAAAAAGTTTTCTTTTCACTGAAATATGATAAAAAAGATATTTCATTATGTTAAAATTTCAGGAAAGACAGAATTTTAGTCTCATGGATTTATGTCTTGCAAAAATAGGAGTTGTCTTTAGCCGCCTAATTGTTTTAAATTACCTAAGATACAAAGTTCCAACACTGGACTTCTGGTATCCCTTGTTATGTATTTTTTTTTAAATTTCCTTCAGAAAAGGCTGTACAGTTTTGCTCAGTTCAGGTGCTCGTTGTGATTTACTGTGCCAACTCTATTGCACTAAGTATGCACAGGTTTTCTCTTTTTGGTTGTTCTTAACTAAATCAACTGTGATACTTTTAGCTCAAGAAATTATTGTACTATTTTGTTAGGAAGAGAAGATGTTATTTGTATTGCATCCCAATCATACCAATATCTTCTGAAAATTACTCAGTGAAATCATGGTGCATTTCTTATTGTTCCATATTTGTATAAGATCTGAGAGATGTTTCTTTGATGTTTTTAATGGAAGAAAGGTACAGACACATACTAATGTACTCTGATGTTCATAGTTTGAAACCAGATGGTCTTCAAAACAGGCTGAGATTTCAATGCTGGTCTGTAACATACCCCTCATACTTGCACTCTGGAGTTCCCATAGTATTTTTCCTGCAAAAGAGCCCCAAAAAAGCATTATACATTTGCTCAATTACATTTTCTATGTGTTTCAGTGGTCATTTTCCTATTCATTTCTCCTTTCCCTTCGTTATAGGTCAGCTTCCACGATACCTGCATGATATGCATGATTAACAATCCTATGCACAAATGCAATCAAATATTGCCTGCTAAGATACACATATTTTATAAATTCTTTGCTTCATACTTCAAAGCTACAGATTCTGGTGCAGCACCACTTCCTCCAAGCCTTCAAACCTCACTCTTATGAATCTAATGAGTAAAGTTACTTCCTAGCTGTCTTCCTCCATTTCCTCACCTTAGTTGCCTCTGAAAACAATCTCTTAAAATGCTTAAATATATATTTATGTACACACATTCTTTCACCTAAAGGTCTTAATTTTTTTTCCATATGAGACAATTTCTGGGGTGACAACAAGTTGCAAAGTGCAAGCCTCAGGAGGCAATCACCATCTGAGCTAGTGCTCATTACCTCTGCCATTGAGGTTATACCTTACTGCAAACTACAGCAACTTCTTCCAAGTGCTCCTGGCCTCCATCATGCCTTCTCTTGTTTATAAAAATAGCTCTCCATATGAGATTTTTGACCAGTAAAGGAACAATCACCTGGGTCTATTTACACTAGCCACAGAACAGGATGCATAGATAGTAACAAATCTATCACTTGAGCCTTTGGAAGCAGTAATGAGAATGGTGTCTGGCAGATGTTCAGAGGTAAGGAAAAGGCTGAGGGTAATGAGGTTACTGGAAAAAGTCAAATGGAAAAAGGAAAGTAGAAGACTGTACATTGTCAGTGCATTAATTAGAACTTCACTGCCCTTAAGCTCAGCATCCTCACTCTGGCATAGCTTCTGGTGTTGATTCCTTCTGCTGGCTCTGGCAGCCAACACACTGGCAGAAGGGTGTGAGAGGGGAGCATGAGGTACATCTCAGGAAGGAAAACTGTGTTCTTCCTGGAGTGCAGGTAAATATATTTCACTTATAATATTCAAATTGTGATTCTGGAGGCTTCAATTACACGCCCAGAAGCAGCGTGATAGTCTGAAAGCACGCATGATAGAAAGTTTGGGGATATGTTGAAATAAAAAAAGAAGTGGATGGAAATATTTGTACTGGTTTTAGCTAGGATAGAGTTAATTTTCTTCCTTTTAGTTTGCATGGTGCTATGTTTTGGATTTGTGCTGTAAACGGTATTGAGGAAATATTTTAGCTATTGCTGGGAAATGCTTCTGCAATGTCAAGGTCTTTTCTGCTCCTCACACCACCAGTGAGGAGGCTGAGGTGCACAAGAAGTTGGGAGGGGACACAGACTGGACAGCTGACCCTATCATGACCTATCTCTGAGTCAGGACAACTGGGTTCTTGACTAAAGGATTCCTTGGAGCAAAAAAAAATGTTCAATAGCTGATTAAAACAATTGCTTTTCTTTTTAACAGCTCTGGAAAAGTAACTAGAAAAAACATAACTGGAAAAACCATAACTGGAAAAAGTGGCATTCTGGGAGCTAAGATCACTGAAAGAGAGGAGAGACAGAAGGAGAAAGATAGAAAAGGAGATAGAGAAATAGATAAGACAAAGAGATATTACCAGCTGTGGCTCCAGTGCTGTGTGTGAGTGGTTGTGGTCAGTCACAGCTCCTGTCCATCAGGGGTGAGGAGGGCACAGCAAAAACAGAGTTTTTATGCCTTTGGTCTCTTTCAAGAGATGGCCCTGTATCTCCTCGAGGAGGAGTTCTGGTGAGTGTGTGTCATCTTTCATTGGAAAGGTCTGGAATGGTTGAGAGAGAGAGGATCTGTGGATAGGCTGAAAGTCTGTGGGTTTCAGTTGTGCAGTGATGACTTTCTGCACAGGAAGGAGACTGGCAGAGTGAAAATGCTACCCTGTCTCCACAGGGTCTGCTGCTTAATGGCTGCTGGTAGTCTAAAATCTGCCCAAAATATGTTAAGCATGGACACTAAGTGATCAGCACCATCTGACTCCCTTCAAAGCTGTTCCTAATATGTCACATAACGTGTCACATTGCAAAAATAGGCATAAGCACAGCTTCTAGCTACTTCATATTCTGTCATGCCTTTTGAGTCCAGAAGACAAGCTGTTTTCTCTCAAAGCACAGATTCACTCTATCATGCAGATGTACACCTTGGACTGCAATTAGAAACCAGATCTCCAGACCCAGTCATACATGACTGGGGATGTGCCCAAGTGACGTGTCAGAAGCCCGGGTAGGTTATTGCACAGACTGTGGGAGTCCCACTGCCAGCTGTTAGACATGGATTAATAGTTGGGCATTCCTGAAGCTCAGAATAGCAATCAGTCAACATCCAGAGACTAGTGGAGCTTAAAAGGGCATGAAACCCTGCAACTGGATCCAGTCAAAACAAGGTTTTTTCAGAGGACCAAGTAAGAAATTGTAGAAGATATCTATCTACGGATAGAAGCTCTATATTTACCATTTCCTCACTTCTCCCTGTTTCTTTGGAGCCACACCATGGAGACACTGGAAAGATAAAGCTTTCAAAAACATCATTAAACCCACATGGTCAGTAAAAATGCAACATTTACATTAAATACATAATGCAGGAAACTGCACTGACAGACAAGATATTCCTCATCTGATTATGACTGGAAAGCAATAAATAGAAAGAACTAGGCATAAAACAAATGGCAACTGAAAACACATGCATTTAGGTCTTTAGCTCCAGAGTAAATTAAGTGCAAATGTAGATTTTCCATATATCTGCCAGAATTCAGGTAACTATTGTTATTTTTATCCTGTTTAACAGGTTGCTTGTATGAAAAGTTTTTGTAATAATGAAATACTCATTGTGAAAGAACTTTAAGTATCTTGTTACTGACACAATTAAAATGAAAGTGTGTTTTTCCCGCTTTCTGTGCCTATGGAGCTACAGTAAATGCCAATTGAGATAACAAATACTTGCTGATGGAAAACACAAAGCCTAAGGTCTATCACATCTCTCAGAAGATGTGATCTATCATGTCCATCACAAGGTCTACTTACATCTCTAAGACTTTAACTGCTCATAAAGTTTGATCTTCTCAGCTTATCTGATAGATGTACTTATTTAGTTAAGCTAAACTCTTTTAAAAGTCCCTAAATATTACAGTTTAATGGTCCATGTTCAAGAATAAATAGCTGGATTCTACTCTTAGGTAATACAAAGTGACTGCCAACATTTAACGAAATATTCTGGATTCAAACTTCGAGCAAATTTGATAACAACCTTGAACTCCACAGCCTAAAGTTCAGATCATTCTCCTGTAACACACTTCCCTTGAGATCTGGTCAGGTGCCTTTACTTTACATATTTTCAAATGTCTCTAGCCATGGAAATCAGTTAAATCAATTTCAATAAAAACTGGGTGTTTTGTCAATGTAAGATTTGGTCTCCTTGTTTTTCAGTTACTCATTTGTATAGAGGAGATTTCCGAACATCAACAGCAGTAATTTTTCAACAATAAATTTTCACAGGGTAAAAAATGTCAGAAGTCTGCAAAACAGGCAGACATAGGTATTCTCTAGTTTATATTCTGCAGTTGTTCAAAATTGACATCATTTTATTTGCAGATCAGCTCTGTGATTATCCCAAGACCCTAAAGAAGCAGCAAATATTGATGTTTGCAGCTCATTGTCATTCTACAGGACATGTGACCTTCAAAACTGTCATTTATCTCCTCAACATACAACTTCTTTTACTGTTTAATTCTGCCTCCATTATGAAAACACCAATTGCCACAAATGGCTTAAGACTGCACAGCCAGGTGTAATTCTGTGACCGTGACTTTCTGCTTCTTTGTTAATGTTGACTATTCTATTATTAGAGCTAGGATGGCATTCAGGAATTTCAGTCATGTTATATGAAGCCTCACAGCAGCAGTCAGTCCCTGCTCTGAAGACTTCAGAGTTTCAACAGGTACAAGAGACAAAAAAAATACTGTTTTTCTAACATTAGAGATCATCCAGCTCCCAGTAAAACAACATGATGCTTCTGCTTTGAGGAATTATAAGACACTGGAAGGCAGAAGTTTCATGATAACTGCTCAGGGCAGCTCTTTCCTCTTCAGGCAGTAAGTGGCAGCATAGCAGTAACCTTTGCTTCCCTATCTTCTTTGTTGTTGCCTTTCAAGGCAGTCCTGCTTTTCTGATCAAGCTTACAAAACTCATTCTGCTATTTCTATATCCCTAAAATATAATAGTAAGTTGGAAAGCAATTATATTTAATATAAATAATTTTGTGTAAAGAAAAATAAAAAAGAAAATTTGCAAATGAGGGTCTTGTGAATGGAGATTGTGTATATGAAAAGCAACCCCTCCCTTTCTATTCTTCCAGTCAGTGACTATTTTATATCCTTATTAACATTTCTAAAAACTGAACAAATTAAAACAAGGGAAGCTGAAATATTTTCTTCCTGTTTCTGAAGCAGAGGATGTAAATGGGAATCTACCTATAGGTAGACATTATAGTGTAGATCCATATTCTTGAATATTTTATAGCCACTAAAAAATAAGCCTGAAAAATCAGCATCAGATCATTTCATGTTAATTGACTTGCCTATGATACAATATTAGATTTACCCAATTCTAAAAGGGCTTTTTGGAACAACAGCTGTGATTTCTTCCTGGCTCATAATCATGAGCCATAAGGAAACTGCAGTCAGAAGGGAGGAGACAGATCTGCTGATGAAGCACAAGCCTGCCTTGTATCCAATTCCCTCTCGAGTTCTGTTGGCTCTGCAGTGCTATAAGGAACAGCATACATCAGGAATTCAGTTTTGTCACTTGCATAAACATATAGTCCTAAATATCAATTACACCCTTTTCAGTGTCTGCTGAAGTGAGTGGCAATTTTCAGATGTAGGGCAGGACTAAAAAGTAGATCTTTTCCTGAAAAGAAATGGATTCTCAGGATAATTGATTTTCTGGTTAGACCTGTCTGTGGTGATTAGCTTGTGTACTCATTAGTTTCACACTACCTGGCTCTGTACCGTGATGCTGGGTGTTCCTGTCAAAGGTTTTCATTTTCTCTGGTGTGGCATTTTTGTTACTGGCCTTTGCAGAGGAATGAAACCTGTATGATCTGTCTCTTGTGGAAAATTGTCTTTATAAAGATCCAGTTTTCCCATAAGAAGATGGCAATTTGTGTAAGGCAGCTTTTCATTAAAAACCTTGCTTATTAGCTGTCAAGGTTAAGAGGTGAATGAGAAGACTCCTTTATTCTTCAGGGCAAAATGGAGCATTTCCAGTGAAGAATCCTGGAAACACTTGCAAGAAAAGGAAAATTGGCTTTACAATAATTTGCACCATGCCTGTGTTAAAAAATCACTGTTTTATGACATTTCTGAGTCCCCATTTTCAGTCACATTATATTAACTGAGGCCTGATTTGGTGCCTGGGAATTTTTGGCCATGTTTAGGAGAATCAGTCATAACAATATTTTACTGTGAATTTTAAAAAGATTAATTAAAAGGATAAAACACTGCATAATCTGGCAATTATTCAAAATTCTCTTTCAGCAATATTTATGTTTTTCTGCAACACCACGTATAATTTTAATCAGCATGTTTTTAATATAGTTTGGAATACTTAGAATAAAAGTGCTTTATAAATTTAAACCATTACTATTATTTATTACTACAGAATTTTTCCTTCATCATCTTTCTGATCATTAACAAACATTAATGAGAAAGTTTACTCATTGTGAGTATGAGTTGGTTTTCATGAATGTCTTTCCCTGAAATTATATGACTGCTGAGATGAAAGCTCTCCAATGTTAATGCACTTGAGGTTTATAATGTCTAATGTTAATGTCACAGGACATAGGTCAGAGAAGTGAACTGGGAGTGATTGCTCATGATAAACCATCTGCATGTTATTTTGCAGCAACAAAACAGGGTCAATTAAGTCCTGGGACATGTCTACTGAGTTATGAAATTTTTGCAGGACTTCATCTAACATTAATGAGGCATCATTTGAACAAATGGGAAATTCCTGAAACACGATATCACAGAACTAATTTCTGAGGAGCTCAAGGGAATAAATGTTGAGAAAAGGTTAACCGGATTTGGCCTTTAATGTTGCATAAGGAAGAAGAGGAGAGAACTTCTCACATTTCATATTCCAGTGTTAGTCTACAAATACTGGCCTGTGTCCCCTTGAGAAATAAACAAGGACTTTTTTTCAGAATTTATAATTTCCCTTTATTTTCTTCTCCTCTCTTCTGTGTTATTGTGGAGGTCAAGACTTGAGATTAAATGTTCACACACAGAACAGTGAAAGAAATCTTTAAGCTGGCTGTGTACATTCACAGCTATAAAACATAAAAATATTTTAATATCACTGTGCCTACTGAACTCAACTATTTTGCCTGCTGGTATCCAACTACAAATGATAGGTGTCAGGCTGAGTTGCTACATCAGCTAGGCAGTGATTTACATGTGCTTTTATTTTATGGTCTGCTTTATATTCTTCTTAGCTTTTTACTATTCTGTAATAGGGACAAAAACTGTCCCTATTAACAAAACCTACATTGGAGGAAGACTAGAGAAATGAAATAGCTCTTTTAAATTTTATCTGTTTGAAAATGAACTTAATATTTACTACATTATTTGAACTAAGTCTGTAAATGTTTTGAGACCACTAATTTCAAATATCAAATTGCTTTTTATTGATATAAGTTACAGCTTCAGAATATATAAAGGAAGCTGCCCTTATAATGAGATGTTCAAGACTCACATTATACAACTGAAAGCCTCTGAATCCTGCTAGCTTTTAAGAAAGTAAGCACACAACCAGTTCTCTTAGGAGAGATGCATTTATTTGTCCCTGTGGTTTCAGACTCAAAGAGGCACAGGTTATGTCTATTTTCCACCCAGCATCCTGTAGTCTTCCTGGGGGATAACTACATCCTTACACTACAAAGTGACAAACTCACATGTACTCAAATTTGTTCCTACAGGATTCCCTGGAGGAGAGTTGATGGGAGTGAATGGGGTTAATAACAGCAGAGAGTTTAAACTATTTGTTCTTAAGTGGGAAAACAGCATATACTACCTCTGTGCTAAGTCTCTTTTGTAAGCTTTATAAGAAATTAGAGATATGTAAATAAGGTACAGGAAATTATTTTTCTTTACAGGGAATTAGACCATCTGATTACAGCATGCTTTAGTTGTTTAATAACATCTGGAAAAGCTATTTCAATTGCCTTAAAGATAAAAACTAGATAAAAATCTTGGAACATACCACTTCATATAAGTAGAAATAATGTGGTGTATGAAGGAGGAAAAATAGATAACAACTCATGTTAGGCAGTGCTCAACATTCATTTTTAGGTGAAATTATTAAATACTGTTTTATTTTTTACCTTATGTCTGTCATTCCTGACAAGTAATTTCTATATTGTTGTCTGTTGCTGCATGAGAGGAACATTTAAAACACTGCAGGTATTTTTGGGAACCACCAAAAGCTAGCAGTAGAAATATTAAGTTATAAACCTTCATGGTACATTAGACCTCCAGATCTTTTTATTGGGCACAGAGCCTTGAACAGACATTCTTGATTCTGGCCAGAGAAGATATGAAGAGTACTATTGAATTAGTCTTTAAATATAAACAGATAAGTCTCGCCCTAAGGGCTGAAGAGATTATCATTGGAGAGAGAGAAGCATATAAAGGCACATTCTTGACTTGTGGACATTTATTCCAGGATGAGCTGAATTACACCCAAGAAGAAAGGCACCTCTATGACTTCTATGAACATTTACCTCGTAGACATCTTCCTTATGGACAGTGAATCCAGCTCATGGAGTTACATTTTCTCAGAAGCCAAGTGGAACTGAGGGCAAGGATTCTGGAGTTCATTGATCATCTGAGGTTCATCTTTGGAGAGGCAGACAGCCCAGCACCTACAGCCAGGCACTTGCCCATAAGCAAGCAGACATTTGCCCTTACAGCTATGGATGCAACCAGCTGTAAAGCAATGAGCCTAATCAATCCTTTTGCTTGATGTGGCAGAGTGAGGAAAAGTCTAAAGAGAACTAAAAGGTGAAATAAGATGAGAAATCAGGGGGGAGGGAGGGAG
>NC_031770.1:94596074-94733574 GCF_001522545.3 Parus major
GAAGGAAGGAAGGAAGGAAGGAAGGAAGGAAGGAAGGAAGGAAGGAAGGAAGGAAGGAAGGAAGGAAGGAAGGAAGGAAGGAAACTGTGAGGTTTTTACATGTCTCATCTATATGCCAGCAGCAGTTAGAAATAGTACCTGAGCTGAATGGTCTGAAATGACTATATCTTTTAGCCAGCTGTGACTAAATACACATACCCAGCAGAGTGAATTACAGTAGATTAATTTACATAGGAACAACAACAATTTTCTATATGCTGATGTTGTAATTTCCTCTGCATCAGGTCACTCTTACTTATCTGATTATTTAGCTGATCAGCAACCTAAACCATCTGCACCCAATTAACAATGTCATTCCTGCTAAAAGTTGAGCTTGTGTTATTTGTAGGGATATTCATAAGCTTCTTGTTAGTTTGAAGAAACGCTGTGCTGACTTAACTAACCATTCATGGGAAAGGAAGACTTGGCACTCACTGAAGGTACTACGGCTGCTATCACTTATCCTCCACTGCTACTATGAAAAGCATTTTGAAGCAGACATTATTAAACACCCCTTAGCTGCTAAACCTTCACAGGGACACTGCAAAACAAGATAGTACAAAACTTGTATGAGTTGTCTGCTCACAAAGGAAAACCTTGACAAGAATAATTTCATGTAACTTTGCATACCTGCAAGGTACACGTTTACATCCAAGCTCATCACCCTTGGTTCCTTCTGCCATCGGTGAAGGGAATGAGTCATATCTCTGACAGGATTCATCACAGCATAGGCATCCACAGGGTGAATCCTATCAAACTGTAAAAGTTTTTTCTTCATTTATGGTGATGAAATTAGTCTGACTAGTTTGAGCACAGATGTTCACTTTACAGTTTTCTAAAGTAAAGTAGAAGGAATCCAGGCAGGTTTTGCTGCTCTTTAAGAATCTGGAATGTCTGACACTTGTCTTTTTTTTTTTTTTTTGCCATGATTCTAGTGTTTTAAATTCAGATTACAGCAGGGATTTTCAGAAACTCTGCATACTCTTGGAGAATATGCAAAAAGATGAAATATCTTTAATGGGAAACAGGAAGTAAAAAGGAGCAGTAAAAGAAGGAGACATTGCAAACTATAATCTAGAGATGCTGTATATTGCACTTCTGGCTGACAAATGGCATCCTAGCACTTTTGCCACACTGCTCTGCCCTGTGTCCATCATCCTCAGAGTTACCAGATCACAGCAGAACACTCCCCCCTGCCTGCCTCTTGACTGCTGGCAGTGAGTGCTGTGTGTGACAGGTACCTTGCAAAATGCAAAGGAATTTTTGTACCTATTTTTTCTCAGTCTTTAGGGATGTAAATTTTCCTGTGGCTATACACCTGAGGCATCTGGGGTATCTGTTTTACAAGCTAGTCTCACTGATTTTTCAAAATTCGGTGTAATGAAAAAATTTCAGCATTTCCTTTCCAACAGTAGTTACTATATCTATCAGAAATACTCAGCAGTGGAAATTCAATGTTTATTTTAATTAGGTACAATAAAAGTTTCACATGATAAAATGCATGTCAGTGTAATGATTATCTTTCAATTAATCCTTTTTTTTCTGCTTAAAATCAATTTTTCTTCAATTTTCTTATTCCCATTATCAAAGACTGATAATATTATTTCCCTTCCTTTTCCAGATATTCTGGTCTTTTTTATTTCCTTCTAATACTTTGCATTTTCCAGGGAAATATATCAGTGAATAAGGACTCTGCTCCAGAGTATTTCCTTGGAGAAGTTTAACAAAGTTCCTCTGCTTCTTGTAGGCAGTGAAGTGTGCACTCACTGCTCTGAGGACCAAAACTTGTTCCTGAAACAAATTGGCCCAAGAGGTATCATGGTAGTGATCTAGAAATGTCTAGTTTGCTAACTACTAATTGTTATTCTGTTCCTCAGAGTCTATCCTATTCATGAAGGCAAAACTTTCCAGGTGCCTTTCAGAGCACTGAGGAGCCAGCATCCCGCCTAAAGCAATCTACATTATTTCATCATGCAACTGTACCCACTGCAGGGCCTTCTGTTTATGGACCTTTCTTTATGTTACAGCTGAAATATTGGACCCTCTTTTTTTTGTGTGTATGAATTTTGTTTAGGTACTGCAGTTTTCCAAAACACGGCTTGTATGTAACGGTATCAAGACTACTTCATATTTTCTGTGTATGTTACATTAAGTGAATTGAAGTTAAATATTCAAATAGATTAAAGCTTGACATGTATTCATGTACTGGCATAATCACATCATCTAAATCAAACATTTCTGTGGCAAAACAAGATAGTGACAAAGTAAATTCAGATATATGCTTTACATAATTACCTTAACAAAGACGGTGTCAGCACCATGTTTGCAAGGCTACTACATCAGTTATAACCACAGATTTAAATATATGCAGTGCAAAATAAATGTACCATTCAACAGGCCAATAATTCACCAGTTGTTTTTTTTGGATTTCTTAGTGATTTTTTATGATGAAAAACTCAAATCATGCTGAGACTCGTAATCTGATGATTGTTTTATTTCAACCTGTACAGGAGCACCTTCCAGCAGTTCAGAGCTCACTCCTCAAGGAGTGCACGTGGCTAAAGGACTGCAATGCAGTAACTTCCAGACAGGGTGATTAGTTATTTCCCTGTTTCTCCAGAAGATTGTAAGGAGAAAAATGGGAGAACAGCTGCTGGTTCCTGTATTTGAAAAATAATTGAAAACTTCCCTTTGATAACAATATCATTCTATTCATGCAATGATTATTGCAATTTTTCTGAGGATCTCCTGACTTCAAGCAGGGATCTTAAAGGAAAGACAAGACAGATAAGCAAGTAAATCAGCGATTTCTTTGAAAGGCATATCATTTTCCATTAAAAAGCAGAATATAATATTTGCTGTTGTTGAGTCTCCCTGGAGAAAATATTTCTGCCTGACATGCCCATTTTGTAATTTTGAAAGTCTAAGAACAATGTTAATTTATATAAACATGTTTTATTTTTTAATTCCTGTTTGAGGGGGTAAAAGAGGAGAGTTTCAATAGTGTTAAAGAGTTTTCAAATAGCTAAGGAGGAAATGTAAGAACTAGCTGTGTTAATTGCAGTGTCTTCAAACACAGATCACATCTGTTTACAAAACATGTGCACATGCCTGTGTAGATTTTGATTACCAGTCCACTATGAGATTTCATGCCTAGTTATGCCAAGATATAAAGGAAGTTCTTAGCATGTGGCATGTGGCCACCACACACAGGGGCCCCAGACCCCACTGCAACCTGTTGCTATCTATGGCATGTCCCTGCAGGCTCTGTCCCAACCCCTACAGGCAGAACTTTGGTCACCATGCTGCAGTAACGCTCCTGCTCACATTTCTGTACTGTGTTACTGTCACCATGCTGCTCATTTGTGTTCACGTGGTGCCTCTACACGTAATTTTACATTGGCACAGGGAAGGTTTGACTCACAGCTATCAACCCTCAGCAAATCTTCATTTGAAGAACTGAAGTTTGAGCATCAGGCTTTGAGACTTAATGTATCATCCTATATGGGGTCATAATCTCTTAAATGAGGTCTTAAATAGGATTCAAAATCTCAATTTCTGGACTTCATTTATATGTGCACATATATATATGCACATATATGTTTGCACATATGGACACAGTATTGCCCAAAAAAAGTTTCTAGAGCCACTGCCTTCACTTGCTCTCAAGCTATTAGCTTGTGAAAAAGTTTTGTCACTAAATAAAAACTGAAATTTATTTCTTTACAAAACCAACACATGTCCAGGGAAACTTTTGTGTTTGTTTACTTCTCTTACACTGTCTTTTTTTATTTACCAGTCACCATGTCCTAAACTAGAATTTTCATTGAAATTCCTTTGAAGTGTGCCTACAAATACGTAAACAAATTGAATATCGATAAAACTGAGGAGTTTTGTTTGTTATGTTGTTGGATCATATAGCTAGAACCTTTTAAATTCTTCATCCATATTTCAGATCTAAATACTGAGATTCTTTTTTTTCCTCTTAGTATTTTGGACTTGACTTGTAAAATTTAGAGTTTGCTTTTCAGAAAGTGGAGGTACTTTGCTTTAAAAAAGTTATTATTACAGTTGGGAAGGTTTTGAAGACATTCCTTTCATTGCTTATGTACCTTATCCCACTTATCAATGAGGAAAATTAAATCTAATATTGTATCTAACTCTATTTACTATAAATACATTTGTTTGCTGAGAAACATCCTGTGAGAACGAAGAAAATTCTCTGCTTCAGAGCTCAAAGGATTAGGCCAATTGCAAAGTTTCCTTTCCTGAAACAAAGTTTAGCTCAGAAAACATAGCAGCTTGCCCCAGGCTTAACTAACTAGAAGAACTGAATCTCCTGCCAGACATCTTAGATATGAGTTAAAGCTGTTTTGCCAGACCTTTCAGAAATCTACATTTACTGGCTCAAATGATACACTGATATTCTTGCAAGGAAGTCAGCGGTAAATAGGTGAAATCCATACTGGGTACAGTGGGAGGAGAGAAAGATTTTGTTTAACTCTGTTGGAGATTTGCAAAGTTATCAAATATGTTGTGTTATGGGGTGGAGAATGCCCCTGAGAAAACTCAGTATTTTCCATACACTTCTCTGGTTTTGTTACTCATCCTCCCACATTTCTCCTTCCTGCCTCATTTCCATCACAGCTGCACTTTAAATAATCAGGGCCTAATTTCTCTTTTCCTTGACCCAATTTCACTGCATCTAATGGAGTTAGATCTTGTTTTATTTCTTCAGGCAATGGTAATATTATGCACAGGGACAGGAAGACAGAACTTGTGAGAGTGACATAGATTTTGGGAAAGGTGCTCTGAGAGCAAAAGGAGAATGGAGATATTCACACATATCAAGTGGCTTAACCACGGAGAAACATTTTGTCCAGTTCCATGTCTGAAGACCAAAGCCTCTGTACACAGAAATTTTTTCCAGTGCACTGGCTGCAGATGAAATACCATGTAGAAAAGAGTGTTTACTGATTTGCGAGAATTGTGTTCCAGATATTAAATGTATTGTAGGCAGAAATAAAGTGAATTACAGTAATTTCAATACAAAACCCCCAGAGCATTTTATCTATGCTGTACTGGAGCATATTTAAACATTTTCTTTCTATTTTGATAAATACGTGTTTTGATATTTAGAATGTCTTAAATTATCTCTAAGAAAGAGAATAGATTAGTGTTTGGAACATATTTAGATCTATGGTCATCAATGCTTTGTCTACACTTCTGCTAATGAATTAAAAAGTGCACACATATAAGCAAAACTAATTCAATTTATGTTTAAGAAAGTTGACACAAATAACCTGTATATGTGGAGGCTTCTTCTCCTCAAGAAGAATCTGTACCTGAAGAAGGAACCCTTATTTCTCCTTACATTCCTACAGTACAACTTACCAGTGACTGACCAGGACATACTGTAAAGATTTTGAAGTCAGCATTCAGGTCTTATTCTATCAGTGAAAAGAACTCATGGTTACTTGAATCTTTTCATATGCAAGATCTATCCAGTGGGAAAACCCAGAGTCACCACCCAGATGTAGCTCTGGATAAAACATAATGTGTGGATAAAACCAGCAAGTTTCCTGCTGGTCACCAAAAGATGGGAGCAGAGAGCTCCTCCCTCTGCAAAACACTGAAGCAGTGTTTACATAACATCCTTAATCATTTTTTTCAAATGTGTCACACAGAAGTTTTACAGTGCTGTTCATCTCAAAGCTTCTTCCTTTCACGGTAAGAAAAGGGGTTACTCTTGAGTCCAATCCAAGTTATTGTTCCAGCTAAAGACAGATTGTGTTGCTGCATTTAGCCAAGGCCTGTTTATAACAGTGTTTTAATATTTTTTGTATTGTAACAGTAGATACAGTCCAATGTCTTCAAGCCTTCAAAAAAACCAATTAATTTATTTAATTAAAAGAAGAGCTTAGATAATTTTTGCTACTTATGAGGTTCCTGGAGATTGCATAATATATCTGGAATTTGTATACTGTGTATGTACTATATATAAAATGCATACTCAGTCAAGATTAAAATGAAATTGAATGAAATGCACATTGCAAAATGTTGCCAAATTATGACAAACAACTTGATTTTGAGCAGTATATGAAGCATATCACGAAACTTATTCCTAAACCAACTCAACAAGACCTTTAGAAAGTTCTCTATTTGACCCTCACTTTCTCAGGTTATTCAAAGAGAATACACATAAATAGAGTGTCACTGATTCAATGCACAAAGCATAAAAAGCCAAAAATAATTTAGAGGGAACATATTCTTCACACACAATATTTTATACTGTCAAGCTACTCTGTTTCTTTTATACCCTGGAGATTTTATCATAAATTATTGTTTTAAAATTGACAGCTGTTACCATTTATACTCTTCAGTACACTATAATGAACTTCATTTCAGATTGAATTATGTGAAATCATTCCCCAATTGGCAAGCTATCCCTTAGCAGTGACTTCTGATGATTCTTTATAAAGGCAGGTTACAGTGAATATATTCTTCACTATATCTACAAATGGCATGCTGGAGTCAAACAGCCTTAGGACTGAAGAGAAACCATGGAATTATGGAAGTTGCACAATGTCCAAAAAAACCTCCTTCCTGTTCAGGCATGAAGGAGTTGTTTAGCATTGATGGACTAGCACATTCAAATCCTCATAAATAGAAAATACTCTAAAGTCTGCAAAGATTTGTCCCACTATTAAGCCTCAGCTAAGTTCCTAGATGTTAGGTCTAAAAGCAAGCATTTAAGTTATTTATTTTTAATTACATATGAAGTGTCACTATGGCGAGTCAAAACCAATAATGAAATTTTTAAAACTAAGTAACTTTAGTGAAAGGGGGTAATCATGTACATCACAGCTCCTATTAAACTGCTCCACTTTAGCACTTCTCTCACATCTTTGCTCTTTAGATTCCTTTACAGATTAACTTCTATTCAGACAGAAGCTGCTGCTCATAAATCCCTGTTCCTATAAGGTATGATGGAATAGTTAAAAATACTCTGCAGGCTGAAGGGGAGGATATTCACAAGTCAGTTTTACAAATGCGTGAGTCTGACTGAGTTGAAAAGCCATTATGCCTTGAGCTGTGTGTGAAAGCAGTTCCTCTGAGGAGGACTGAGACCAAGGCTACTTCCTGTGCTCTCTCACTGGAACAGCACAAGTTGAGGACAACCATCTGGAAAGCAGAGAAGGTCCTGGGAGTCGTGGTGATAAGAAGCTGACCATGAGCTAGCAAAGGGACATCACAGCAGAGGCAAATAGTCTCCTGTACTAGGTAGAGTGTTGCCAGCAGGATCAGGAAGGTGATCCTTCCCCTCTTTTCAGCATTGGTGTGGGACCCATCTGGGCTGTCGGGTACAGCTCTGGGCCACTCAGAAAGAGAGAGACATTGGCATATTGGAGAAAATTCAGACAAGGGCCATGAAGAGAATAAGCATAAAAGCCTTCTTATCTGATTTTTTTTGTTTTGTTTTGGTTTGTTTTTTTTTCTCTTCTTGAAATGTAGGTGATATCACTGCTATAATTTTCACAGCAATAAATTGCTTCTAAGAGACCCTAATAGCATTGCTTAGTGGCAGTAGTTTTGAGGAAACTAAGGGCTCACTTCAGTCTTATGTTTTTTTTTCAAAGGATGTTAGTATTTTAATCTGTTCACATACCCCCCCTAGGTTTATGATGAAGAAAGGTAATGGAGTTCTACATACATATTCACAGACAGAAAGGCCATCAAGGTAGAGCCAGATCTCGGTTCACAGCTTTGTATTATGTTACTCATATACATAACTTGCTAATTCCATTCTGCACATCTAATTTCTACATTTAATGAGTTTTTGCTTTTCAAAAATTACCTTGCTATCAAGAAATAAATTAGGCATAAGGTGTAAAAATAACCAGTACTGCCAACTGAAATAAAGAAGCCCTTGAACCATAAACCAGTTTATAAATAGAGAACACATTTCAAGAAGCATCTTGACATATGGTTATGGAACAGTTTATCTTGAGTGCAATCACACGGCACATACAGGACAACCAAGGTATCATGCTGAATCCAGGATGGATTTAAGAAAGGCCTGACCTGCATGATCCATCTGATCTCCTTTTAGGACGGGGTGACCCATTAGTGGATAGGCTAGTGGATAGATAGTGGAAAGGCTGTGGATGCTGTCTGCCTGGACTTCAGTAAAGCCCTTGTGACTGTCTCTTGCAGTATTCTCCTGGAGAAGCTGGCAGCCCATGGCTTGGACAGGTGCTGTGTCGGGGAAGGTTCAGGTTGGACATCAGGAGGAGTTTCCTCATTGAAAGGGCAGGTAAGCATCAGAAAGGGCTGCCCAGGGAAGCTGTAGAGCCACCATCCCTGGAAGACTTCAAGAAATAAATGGATGTGGCACTCACTTCTATGGTTTACTTGGCACAGTAGTGCTTAAACAGAGGTTGGACTTGATGATCTTGGAGGTCTTTTCCAACCTTAATGATTCTATCCTATTCAAATAATGTTGCAGTTTCTCAGAAGAATCACACATCAGGCTCCCTTTGCAATTGTTCATCATACCAATTTTACTGTCTCTACCCCAGACAGCGCAGGCTAAGTATAGGTATCACAAACATAGATGGAACCAGATGGCAGCCAGTGTTCTGGCAAATCTTCCAGCTCAGCTGTCATCCCAGCTGATTCTCAGTGAGCTCAAATATAATCCATTGAAGATGTCATTCCCACAGGAAGCTGAGGATCAGTTCACACAGGACTTTGTGTTTGTTTGCATATGTGTATTCACTGTAGTTAATGTCATTTTACTGACTGCACTTAAAAATTGCCCTCCTCCCGAACCGTGTGAAATGAGATTATCCCTCAAACCATGAGACTGTTTCTGACAAAATACACGTGAATCAAACCCCAGCAAGTCTCCCACGTTCATGAGAACTACTGGTTTCAGAAAAGAAGCATCCAAAAAATAAATCTTCACATGCTATTTTGTCTTTGTTATTCCTAATAGAAACAATGGATTTGCTACCTTTTTAGGTTTATGGTCCAGAATGATTGCAAAGTGATTATAAGCAAATCTTTTATGTCTCAGACAGAAATCAACTTTTTCCTTCAGGATGCTATGTTGTATCATGTTTTTAGGATAAATGCTGAAAAATATGAAACTCTTTTGTCTGAAATAAAATTACTGTAAGGATAAATGTAAAAATTAAAACATTAAAAAAAATATTCAATAATACTATTATCTGCTGTGTAATCCTAAACCATCAAAGTCCAAATGAGGATTTGTGGTATATCTGTTACCAGTTTCTGACTGGTTGTGAAAAGACGATCTAGTTTCAAGAAAGATCCTACTGCAACACGTATTAGCCAGCTGAATCTGTTGAAGTAAATGGAGTCTTATGAATTATTGTGAGAAGGATTACAAGAGAATGAAGAAAAAACATCTTTTAATAAAGAGCTCTCTAACAGGGAGCAGTTTCACAGGACAAGATGCAAGAATTACCTTTATTTGATACCCAAAGCAAAAGGAGAAAAAAAATATACTAGACAAAGTGGCAAAATTCTACTCTAGAAACAAGCATCTTTCCACAAAGATTAGAGAATAAATATGTGAGGTCCCAACACTGACTAGAAACGCATGGCTGTAAGAATATGTGGACAATAAACGTGCATTCCTCTAAGCTGAATAACTCTTACAACTAAGAAAAACAGAAAAACAAATGTTGTTGCTAGGATAATAAACAAGCAAAAATCCCCATCTTGGGTATATTCTTAACCATAAGATGTCTGGCATCTTTCTGTTTCATAGTGTGTCAGTCATATTTTAGTGTTTTATGTACCCTAGAATGAAAGCAGAGCATCTTCTGTGGCACAGCTTCCAGTCTTAACAAAGGCAGCCAACACTCACTCATCAGCTACAATGCATTAAATCTTTACACTGCTGGGACTGAACACCAGTTTACACTGTCTGGGTGCCTGAGTATCCACTACTGGTATTACAGGACAAATCTTTCCAAATCCTTTAGCAACACTGCTAATACAAACATTATCTTGTGCCAGAACACTGTCAGGAACTGTGATGCTGTCCACAGCAGTCACAGAGAAGAAATAAAATATGAGGAAAGTGATGTGTAAATATGAGATCACAAAAAACAAGTTGTAAAAGGGAAGTAAGGATCTTCTGCTTAAATAGGAAGTGTGGAAACATCTTTTCTTTTCCCCTTCAGCTTTCCCTTTCTCAGTCTTCAGTCTTTGAAAAGGTGTCTGGGGTACTCTTCTGGGAATTCCCTTAGTTTCTTGACCAAGTTTGTACCCAACAGGTAACTTCTTAAACTGAAAAAATAGTGTTATATTTTAAGACACATGGATTTTGTGGCACCTATTTTGTGAGATATAAATTCTGGGGCTTACCCAAATTTTCTTTCAACTAATTAGGCTAACAATGATATATATATTTCAGTTTACTTAATTTTCCTGAAAAATTGTTGGGAAAAAGCTTTGAAAAATCATATTCAAATTTCTAATGTTTTCTGTTTCATTTCTGTTACTTGTTTTTTTATGTTTTAGTAAATACAAACAAATTTTTAACGTGTACTGGAAAAACAGAAAAATCTTCACACAGTCTGGAGTAAGAAACGTTTCCAGGGAAATCCGAAGGGTGGTGGAAATGGGAACAAAAATCCTACCTGGCAAAAAGCCAGCTATTTTTCTGCAATAGAAAAGCATGCTAATTCCAGAACATAACATGACAAAAGCTCTAATAAACATCCTGAATGCCTCATCCCCAGAAAAAATTCCCTGCTACATAATGGCTACTGTTGCTGTGTGATCACCTCCTTCTGCATATCCCTGTGAAGAACTAGTACTCCAGGGATTTTTTTTCCCTTTGATGACTGATCTGTCTCAGTGGCTGGTGGGAGTTTGCCCTTGACTTCTGCAGAAGCTGGGTCAAGATCCAGAACAAACAAGGACAGACTGCTATCTGAATCTGTACAAACTTGTGAAAAAATCCCTCACCAAGAGAAGGGGCAATGAAATTAATTTGAGAGGAGCATAGATTCTTTACCTGTGATATCAAACAATATATTTTTGATTGATACTACAGGACAACTTTTCTCATATCAAAGCAGAAGCATTCAAATTAAGCTAGTATGGCCAACTTGGCAAACTTATCTGTTGTTTTAGTAAACCGGCCAAGAATTGACTAGACATTATATCAGAGCTGGAAAAAAATCCTCGTGGTTGTACTAGATTGATTTATGCTGACTGAGGATCTAATAATATATCATCCTCTAATAAAATAAGGTATACAAGAGGCAATGTGTTAAAATTTTTGATGGTTTTCTCTGCACTGAATCTATATTACTATCAGAAGACTTCAGAATTAATTCTGGCAACACTTAAAAACATACATTTGCAAAACTTTTGGAACTAAGCCATTCTCGCAGCAAATGTTCAGAATAGGTTTAAAAAGTATTCTCCATGGAAATCTTTTATTCCCTGAAATTATTGCTCTGTAGACCAGAAGAAATGCTAGTCCATAGGTGTAAACTCTATTTTAGCAATTAAACATAAAAAGACTTTTCAGAGTAGTATAACCATAAACTCAAGGGATTGCTACTAATTACATCTATGTATCATTTCTTTGAGAATCTTTCTGATTTGAATTTTACTCATTTAAAGCTTATCCCAGAACATTTTAGTTTTTCATCAATTATAAAAATACTGTATAATGCCAGAGGAAATGCTTCACCCAGTCTCTCTTCTGATATTTGAAGACATTTGCCACCTTGCCACTTAAGAAGGAACATCTTGTTATGGTAAATAATGAGTGTAATTTTGTTAATGTGAATAGTGTGCCCCTTCTTCTTTAGAATTTTGAGATTTTAAGTCCCAGTTTCAGTGATTCAACTAAAAATTTCTGAAATCAAGCAGGTAAGAAATAAAATAGCAGCAGTTTTCTGTCTGAATAGAAGTTAATCTGTAAAGGAATCTAAAGAGCAAAGATGTGAGAGAAGTGCTAAAGTGGAGCAGTTTAATAGGAGCTGTGATATACACGATTACCCCCTTTCACTAAAGTTACTTAGTTTTAAAAATTTTAATAAGAATCTGAAAATACGCAGATATCTTTGTTTCAGTTTTTTATTATTTTATGACAACTCTTCTTAAATGCTGTTTGTTCAGTATGAGGGGAAAGAAATATAACTATTGTTTTCACAGATTATAAGGGTTTTTTCTAACTTTACTGTATTCACATGATTTACAACTAATGTAAAGGAAATGCAACTATGCAAATATCTTAAGGGTAGGAATAGTCAAAATTGTCCAGTTAGTACTGGCCCACTCTCAGGCTGATTTCTGCTTTTCTCCTGAACCAAACCTGTGATTCTCTGCCAAGACTGAGAGTCTATCTTGGGAAGCAATTCTTACAATACAGCCCTTTATCCTTCATAGTTCTTTAATGTTATCTCTGTTAGACCTGCACATAGAGAATGTATTTTAAAATTGAAAGTCACAAACAGTAGCAGGAACATAATTTTTAAAATATATGGTTTGGAACTCCAGCTGGTACAAACTTTACTGCAAATATTGATGTAAGAACCTGGTAACAATGTTTTTAGATCTCCAGTCCCTATGTGCAAGAACACAGAAGTGGATTTTTCAGCTTATTCTCCTGTCACTGGATCTGATGCATCGCAGAGATGGGAGAGCCACCACTTCACACAAGTGTAACATTCCTGGATGGAGCTGTTTGCACAAACAAAACCACCTGGTATCCAATGAGGGCTATGCTAAGGTTCACATCAGACAAAGTCAAATTAAGAGCTAGGGAAACTTTAAAAGTATTATGGAGCTTTACCTAGGGATTCTCCAAGGGTTTTTCCTACATAGGTTGCTACTGCTCCAGAGCTGACTTAGCTGCTGCTCTTCACAGAATAGTATTTTACCTATGCAAGGTGTAGACACCTCTACTTGACTTGGGATGGACTATTCCTGGAGAACTGTTCCCATGGTCACAAATGTTTGTGACTATAAGAGCATTCATGGCTGGACAACATCATGATAGCACCATAGAAAGCTTGTCTGTATAAAGTTCCTGAGTAAATGATGAAAAAAGAAGTGACTTACTAAATGAATAGGAAAAAAAGTTAGGACATTCCAATTTCTGATAAGAAAGAACTTTAAAATTCATTTTACATTGATTTCTCTGGGACTGTCATTAGGTGACTCGTTCTGCATATTTATGATATTACAAAGCCTATTACCACACATAATTCTCCCAGATTTGAGATTGGTTTGTATGTTCTTAAAAATTTTCAAAAGTATTTCTTGAAAACATATTTAACAGAATGTATCTGATTTACAGCCTATTATGGAATGGAAATACAATAACATCTGTGTGCATCAGTTTGTAAAGTTTCTGCAAATCATTCAAAATGATACCAGGAAACAACAGGAAATCATACTGTGACATTATGTGATTTAGAATTTGGAGAAAGATAATGAACAGGGAAAACTGCTAATATGCATTAATAGCCATACAGTGTAATTATTCAATGAATGCAAATGAGTAAAATAGATTTTTTACATCAAAAATATTGTGAAATACTCACAGGAACAGATAAACTCTCCAGTATAGATCCTCTCAGGCAGATATACTGAGAACTGCCCCTCAGCCTTCAGGCTCCTTTTGATTTAAGGTATTCACATGGAGAATTAAAGCTTCCATACTCAGGCTGAGGCCAAGTGAGGCTTTGCTGGAATCCTTTAGCTGCCAGATGAACAGAGCCCCAGAACTTCCAAAAATTTTTCTTGCATCCTTTTGCAGTAAAATGACTGCCAAGGTTAACTGTCAGATACTTGTAAGGAGCAGTAAATCTCACAGCGAGAAAGGTATTTCCCATTGTTTAGTAAAAAAAAAAATCTTGTTGGAATATCTGAGAGAGGGAAAGACAAACTGTGCTTTGAAGCGTGAGCCTTTTTCAAGACTGAACATCTTGAGTCTTTGCACCAAAAAACATTTGCAAAGAATTAATATGTGAATGGGAGCTAGCAATTCAGCAGTCATTAGGAAGAGAATTATAGACCGCAGTCTGAGGCTTTCCAGGGCACAGCCAGCTTTATATACTAAAAGAACAAACTATTAACTTAATTTCTCCTGGTTTGGCTATGAATATAGATCACAATTAGTTTATAGTTTCATTTGGGTGGTTTCTCTTATTTTTCTAAATATCTAAATAAAATTCCTCCAGCAGTGGCTTCTGGCACACACTACTCCTATTCCTCTATATGGAACCCTTCCAAATTGGATTGCTCATGATATTCTCTTCCTGTAAGCTATATTCCATCAGAAACACCTGTGATTTCTAAGTTGTTTCAGCATCTTGGAATTTAGTGAGTAGGATCTGATATTTACACTGTACAAGCAGCAATCCTGCTGGTCCTCTAGGAAAAGAATAAAAAAAGAATTAAACCAAAACTGAGGATAGTACCATTTTTAATCAAGATAAAAATGCAATTAAAATAGAAAGATTATTGAGAATTGCTCCACTGAGCTTACAGAAACAATAGTACTTATTTCTTTTGGAATTTTCCCAAGGAATAACATGCATTTTTTTTCTCTTTCAGCTTGAGTGATGGATCTTGCTGAAAATTTATTCTGCTTGTCCTCATTTGGAAGAGAAATTCTCCAGATAAGGTTTTAATTTCTTCTTTAGAAGTAGTTTCAAATGTCATATAGCCTGTGATCACTACTCTAGTTTAGAGAACATCCATTTTATCTGAACTTAGGTAATAATTACTATGGTGATGGACAATGCATGTGTTAACACTTATTACTACTTACTTCAATGTGTTGCCAAAAAAATTGTAAACATCATATTGTGCATGAGCTTTCATTTAGATTCTTCTGTGTTGTCAGCTATAATTTATAGGTAAAAAAATAACTCCTTTCATCTTTGTTTTCACACATCTTTTAGAATATAGATGGCAGAACAGAAAAAATATATGTGGATATTTTCACATCAATGGCACTCAACAATAGTGCTTATAAATAAAGGATTGGGAAGCAGGAAAATTTAAAAGACAAATGAAAAATTATAGAAGCATAGCTGAACTCCACACCATATAATAAGGAAGCCCAAATAATTCAACAGACTTACTCAACTTCTCTAAATATAAAACCTTGAAGTAAAAAATTCTCTTTCCAAATTCATTCTTACAGCAAGTACAACATCAACTTTGTAGTGATTTAGATCCCTACCTGGATTCTGCCCTACCTGGAGTTGGAATAAATATCTTTGATATGAAATTAAATAATTAATTCAATGAGATTAATCTAATCAATTATTAGAATCTTAAGATCAGTATTGTATAATCGATATGGAAACCATTGTCTGGGAAATTATTCTTGAGACCAAAAATAATCTTAAAGATTTAAGAATCAATAGTCTAGAAGATAGACTACAAGATGGAAATATTGCTTGTGTTTTTGAAAATCTTAGATCCATTTTTTAGAACAGATTGTGCAGCAGTGCAAACATCAGCCCAGTAATTAAGGAAAATAAATCTCTTATACCGTGAAAGCAATATGAATGAAATACAAGAATGCTATACTGACAGTACTTAAATATCCTTGAAATTTCAGCATGCATTACAATCCAGTTCTCTTAATCTATATGAATGTATATGCAAGAAATTGAAATCCCATTGTGAGAGATAAAGTTGTATTTGTTGTGTAAGCAAAAAATAAAGACAGTATAAGTACAAAAACTCAGTTTGATCAGTCTTGCTACATTAAGCACAATAAAGTCCAAGGCAGTAATATACATAATTAGTGCTTTGAAAGGAGACATTTCCAAGAACTGAAAAAAATTATGAGCCAAGCCAGCTAGCAGAAAGAATTGAAGCAGAAAAATCATGTGTCAAAAAGAAACCAATTATGAGTATTTTGCTTCATGCTCAAAAGGTAATAAGCTTATAAACAAACAAACAAACAAAACACAGTACACAAAATAAGAAGGCATCTGTAAAACTAGAGTGATATCTTGAAAATTCAGAAAACTAATATTAAAAATACATAAATTAGAAGTTGGAAAATTGGAAGGAAAATAAAATAAAATGTCAAAACACAAGAATAAGGAAAATGGGAAGGAATACTTTAATACATAAGGAATAAAGTTGCATAGGTCTATTATTCTATAGAAATGGTACGTCTATAAAATAATAGAGAAGATGCTAGAAAAGATGGTCAATATTGATTGAAATGTGGACAGAATCACAGTAATGCTTCAGAATGGACAGGCATAATGACATTGGAAAGATTGTTTTAAAAACATAGTGCCATTGTTTGTCTTGGAATTTAAAAATCAAGTAAGATTAATAAGTTGGGTTTTTTTTCAGTGATTTATTCAATTAAAAATTATATTTTTAATCACGCCTTTCATATCCCCTTATCCATGACCT
The DNA here is from genome assembly GCF_001522545.3 of Parus major. Lineage (NCBI taxonomy): Eukaryota > Metazoa > Chordata > Aves > Passeriformes > Paridae > Parus > Parus major. The sequence goes on from NC_031770.1 coordinate 94,612,572, forward strand.
TCACAAATCCCTTCTGTTTTTTCTCCAGAAAGTACTTTAATTTTCTATAGAGATCATCTTTTGCTAGTGGTGTCTCAAGTGTCATTTTAAGTGTCTAAAGCAAAAGGCTTTTGGCTATTTCTGTGTTAACAAATCAAGCACTGCCAGGGAACATTCCTGGGCACTGGAACTTGAATATGTAAAAGTCTTAGGACATTCCCTGGCATCATTTTTCCTGGGCCAGCAAATGTTCTATCGAACAATTTCCAGGTATGGCCTGAATGTTCATGCAGTCTAGGAACTGATCTCAAAGGATGTACAACCTGCTTTGGTGTCTAGGATGATAATGGATTCTCTTCTCTGCCTCTTGGCCTCAGTGCCACAGAATAGTCCCAGGTGCATTGTTGCCCTATAAATATGTAGCCTTTTGTGACAGATCAAATAAAGACAGATTCAAAATTAATGCCTCAGATTCCGAGCCAATGAATGTCCTTTCACATCTTTGGCCATGAGCTTTAACTGTTCCCAGAGTCCCAAAGTCACTTTATATGACTATTTTCAAGCACCATATTTGGCTTAATTACCCTTGTACTATAAACCCAAATTTTCTGTCCAGTTTTCATATTGTGATCCTGATAATATGTTTCCTGTAGACAGTTTTATTAGTAATAACATGCCCCTTGTAAAAATAAATAGGGTTCAGAATAGGTCTTGAATCTTTCTCAGTCTTTTTAATGTCTGCTGGATTTTTTTCACCTGGCTTTGTAAGTTCCCAGCACTGCAAAAAAAAATCTAGCTGAATTCTAAAGGACAGCATGAAAAAACCTTGAAACCTGTAATTTTGTATATTTTCTTTCAAGCTTTTAATTGCCTAGGCAGCACTTTTTTCAGATGAAATCTCACATTTCATAAGAATGAGATGAGCATTTCATGAACTCAAGGCAGCTTACCTGAATAACACTTAGAGTATAATCTTTGTGAACATGAACCACGACTGTCTAAAATCAGTGCCTGATTTGCCTGTTTAGAGGATGGAGACACCCCAATTAACCAGAAAATGGACAGCCATTCTGCCCAGCAGAAGCACTTTCTGCAGCTCCAGTTTCATAAATTAAATCCACCTCCAACTTCAGGCTTTGGGTAATTTAGAAGTCTACATTTGTCTTTAAAAGTACACAGAACAAGGATGCAACATATCCTTGGCATTTTATTGATAAGACCATGTGTACAGTGGGCTTATTTTAGTTTGGCCTAACAGAATAATGATTATAGAATTCCAGCAGAAAAGAAGAAATTTTAATTCATGGCTTAATTTTATTCAAGAGAGAAATCTTTAAGCACACAAATACAGAGTAGCTGGATGGAAGTTCATTTCCTTCATTCTCTTTTGAAGTAAAAACGCTGAGCACAAAAGTAAACCAGAAGTAAGAACAGCCCCTCTGCAGATGGATGGAATGAAGAATATCTGTTAAAGGGTCTTGGAAACTTCAGGCTATGTTAGACTGTGCCTAATGAATATTGATGCCCATAATTTCAGGACATATTGAAGTTAAGGCTGTTAAGATTCCTGTCTGAAACACAGATGAATTTTAGGCATTCAAATTCTTACTTGGGAAGGAAGAGATATTAGGACTACAGCTACAGTACTAAGTTAAAAATGCCCAGGAACAGCTTTTTGCACTGAGGCAACAGGCATGAAACAGTTTGTGTCGTTAATAATAAATGGGTTTATAGCACTAAAGCAGGATGGCTTCATCCCAACTGCAAACTGGATCTTTTATAACACTATTTAATTTATTGTTATAGATGTTTTAGGTGAAATGGATCTCATCCAAAATCAGCACAGTTCTATATCTGAAGCAGTCTTCAGCATAGTACTGTATTTCATCAGCTGTTTTTCTTTTCTGTTTTCCTCTACAAATGCCTAGATTTTTCTAAGTGTTATTAGTGGAGTCTGCACTCATTAACTGGTTCTATGATCAATGGTGTTAGAACAAGTAAGATGTACATTATCCACAGTGCATATTTTTTTCCAGTTTTCCAAGAAGCACTCATCTTAACACACCTACAGACTTCTATTATGTGGATCAACATTTGCAGCTATTATTGATGTAAGAGGGAATTGGATAAGGAGATTAAAACATGTATTTCCTTTGGAGACCAATATTATTACTTTTATTTAACAATATTATATTTGCTCCAGTGCTATTCATTTACTGTCTGCTAAACTGAAAAACGCAGATCTCAATTCCATTCTGACTCACTATTTTAGCAGAATTTCTATTTGTTCTAAACATTGTGTTTTGTTCTGTTTCATTTCTGCAGGAATTTTGTTAAGAGATATTCCCATATGTTTTAGGGATTGTGAAGAGTGAACATATTTTACAAGATTCAAACATGACATTACTGAAGCCAAATTGCATTGCTGTTTTCCAGTGTGTTGGACCTTTGTATGAATAGTAAAATTATCCAGAGGATAGAGAATATTCACAGAACTTTTCTTCGATACATAAGCCCTCAGGTTTTAGGTATGAACCAGCTTCCAGCTGCTGAAGGAGAAAGAACTTCCCCATAGGTAGTATCTGCCACAGCAGCCTGTTATATCAAGCTGAAACATCTGCTGCCAACCACTGCTGGGCAGAAATACACACATAGTTCTCTGACATTAATTAGCATCTTTTATTACTTTCACCATTAGTAGCATTCTTTGCAAATATTTCCTACAATTACTTACAGTCTTTATATATAGTGAATTTGCCAATGTCATGCCCATTGTTTATTATCATCTTCTGTCAGGTATGACTGTACAAATGAATGTATATAGAAAAAAGGTGGGAAACAGATTGATTTATGCATCTAAGTCAGAAACTCAATTACAAGAAATCCATTCAGCCAACAGGGGAAAAAATAAATCTAGATAAATCGTACAAACTTTTCAAGTAAAGCAATAGTGCCTGACTTTTGGGTTTCTTTGTCTGACTGCCAAATGAAAAAGCAGAGTCAAATAGTAAATATCCTCTCCTGTCAAAACTTATGGAGAATACACCAAATCTCAAACAGTAAAACATTCCAGGAAAACTGGAATCCCGCTGTATGCTCAGAGAGGCAAAGCAGATTGGACTCATGCACATGATTAATTACAATGACCTGCCAGGAGTCCACACCACCATGACCCAAAAATGAATGCAGAAAGGATAACAATGTTATAAAGCAGGCACTGAAAAATTCTGAAGGAAGGCAGAATTGAACAGGGAGCCAGTAAATTAGCTGTCAGGCTGTAGAAAACAAGACAGGAAAAGGAGTAGCTCAATGGGAGACAAACGTTCAGGGGCTCAAGCTGTCATAATAGAACAGCTGGAACAGAAGAGCTTTTTCCTATGGTGGTTATTTCTTCCCATTTCTATTTTATGCTGGGATCTTAGGAGAAAAAGCAGAGTCCATGTATGACTTCCCTTTACTCTGTTCAGGAATTCACTGGAACATGGGGACTCAGATTACATTAATGTAATTTAAAACAAATAAATTGGAAGTTACATCAGCAGACATCCTTGCTGGTGAAGTGCTCTCTAACACGACCTAGCAAGCTGGCCATATTTTGTCTATGTGTGAACATGCACAGCATTCACTTTATTTTGATTATCCAATAAAACAGCAGTTGAAAAAAGAGCTTTCCCAACAGGAAACAGGCAAAGTTGTCTAAAGCTAAGAATACTGGAAGAGCACATTCTGTTTCCAGTTCTGCCAGTGAACTGCTGTTCTTTCTCCATCTGTCAAGTTTCTCAGGTTATGGCTGACAGTAATGAAGTGGCATGTAAGGAATAAATACACTATAATCTTGATAAAGAGGCTTGATAAAAAACGCTATTCATTTTAATTAAGGATGCTGAATTAACTAAATGACAGTTGGAGCCATGGACTTTTGTTTTTTTCCACAATTAAAGAAACCGAATAGATTAAATTACTTCCTACCCTACTCTTTTTTTTTTTTTGTCTCTTTATTGCCTAATTAAATCTGATGTGAATGCAATAGTTAAGAAACTACAGTAACATTTCATGCTGTTTAGAATAAAAAAAGTTTGGTTGGTTGGTAGGCATCTCTTGAGACTGTCTAGTCTGTCTCAGGGCCAGCTACCAAGCCAGGTCAGGCTGTTCAGGCCTTTGTCAAGTTGAGTTTCTACTGTTTCAAGGATGAAGAATCCCACAGCCTTCCTTCTCCAGTGCTTAAGTAATGTCACAATGAAATTTTTATCCCCATATCCAGCTGGAATTGCTCTTGCTACAATTGTGGCCGTTGCCTCCTTTCACTGACCATCACAAAATCACAGAATACTTAGAGTTGGAAGTGACTTCTGGAGATTAACTGTATATTAATTTTCTAGGGGTTGATTCCATCTATCAGAGGGATCCAGTACCATTTGAAAGGCCCTTTGGGAAGGATCTCCTTTTTGACACACTGCTGCCATCCAGAAGGGCCCAGATGTCCCCAGGTTCCTGTACGACGTCTGTCCTTCTGCTGCCAGGCTGGGACATCTCAGGAATCACTGTACTAATGGCTGACTAAGTAAATAAACTTCAAATATTCTTAAATCAAACTGAAACATATTTTCATTGCCTGCTGTGGAAGTTTAAGTGCTTAAATGACTGTTAAAATTATTTTTAATCCCAAGAACCTAAGTAGAGATTTCTTTCATGCCATCAGTGTCTGGACTACTCCAGAGTGGAGTGACAGAATTGGGCCTGCAAACATTACCAGTGATAATCTGGCATCACTGACAGTGGTTTTAGCAACCTTCTGCTAACAAAATTTGTTCTAAAAATAGGCTTTCAACAAAATCACTGAGCAATATTAGAGATATTGTCTGGGGAAGAAAACAATGCAATTCATGAGGAATTAATGTCAAGTTCTATACATAAAAGCGATCAGCTGTATGATGATAGGCTGAATAATTATGGTCTCTGGTATTATAGAAAAGTGTCTAAAGTATGGTGAACCATGAGTTGAAGTTATTCAGTGTAAGGCTGCTACAAAAAAACAGAACAAACCATATTGGGATGGATAAACAATAGTTGTGTTTGCAAAATGAACTTGAACATGAAGTAACTTGTCAGTAGCATGACCTCAGGGGGAGCACCGTGTCCATTTTTGGGCAGTGCAGATCAAGAAGAATGTGAGTTAGTCCAGACAAGCAACAGAAATAACTGAAGGTCTTAAAAACATGGCACATAAATGTTGAAGGAATTAGAACTGGGTAATCCAGATACGGCTGAGGAAAGAAAACTTGGCATGACTTAATCTTTTCTGACTTTAAAAGTGACAAAAGAACAAGGAGGACATAAAGACTCAAGGCCATTTCTGGTGCTGATTGGTACTAAAGATGTTTGGCCACTATGACTTATTTCTCCCATGTAAGTGAATCAGGAGCAGGGTCCATGCAGCCAGTTCATCCATCACTACTGCTTAGCTCACCCTCATGAGCTAGGCTCTTGGCAACAGAAGGCTCTCAGAAAATATGAAGCTACTGCCAAACACTGAGGACTGTCCAATCTTGTAACCTTTTTTTTCCCTATACTATGCATCAGCTTGTATTTGTACAAAGACTGTTTATACCACATGAAGAGCTGAGTCAGAAACAGAGGCAGACTACACAAATCATTTCATGACAAAATTTGGCCATATTTCTGTTTCTTTAAAGGCAGAATCCAAGTGTAACTATCAGCTGAGAGTTAAATAGTGCTGTGGGTGGAGCTGGGCACAAAAAATGTACTTCTCTTTAAAAGAAAAAAAAAAAAAGAAGAAAAAAGAAATCCGTTGATAAAAATCTGATGCCAGGGAGTAGCAAGGCCAGCTGCTGCCTAAGGGCAATAACTGTGAAGGTAATCCAGGGGAAGTCATGCCCTCACCAAGTGGGTGCAGTCCTACAGGGCTGAGGAAACTGGGCAGAACCATGGTCTGGTAGCAGGGTCCATGAACAGCCCCAGATCCAGGTCCATGACTGATGCCAAGGATCCAGTCAGGGGCCAAAGAAGATGGAAACAGCTGCAAACAGACTCAAAACATTTTTGACAGGGACAGAGAGGCTGTGGCCAAGCTTAAATGGTGTCCTGGCCCTACAGGAAGGGGTGTGGAAGGTCAGGAGGATTAGCAAGGTCTATCAGTTCTCTCAGGACTCTGGAAAGTTTCAAAAGGAAAAAAAAAACATATTCTTGATTCAACACACACTGGGCTGATTTTAAAGGCAGTTGGTCTTAAAAACAATTCATGCTACACAGCATTTAAAAGTCCAAAGGAAGATGGATAAAATTCAATAAATACGATTTGTTCACTACTGTTGAATTCAAATAAAGACATTTCTACCAACAGCAAAACATACGATATATTTTCTAGTAAATATGGGCTGAAAAAATATTTTTGGTCTTGGTTTATGCTTGGAGTATACCAAAATTACATCTTGGGTTGATGGCAGAACCAACCGTGCCAATATATTTTTTAATTGTTATGTGGTTTTGGAAAAAAAATCTCATGAAATCTCCTGAGAATTGCTGTTTTTTGAAAATCTTGGCTGCACCTCAAATGTGAACAGGCTCTTCCAGCTTTGGGATTTTACTGGAAACCATAAGCAAAGAATTGATGTTGAAGCTGGGAATTCAAACGTTTTCCCGCCCTTCTTGGCCAGAGATTAGATGAGCTAGATATGACATACTGGTTTCAATCCATCTGTTCTTTCAGGCACTATCAGATACATAGTTCATTTCAGTGACAGCAAATGCTCTGGATAATTTGTATTACTTGCATTCTGCAATATCCTTGGTGATCTGTTCTCCTTCCCCACTTGCCCCACAGACACAGACTGAGCCATTCATCAAGTGCTCCTCACCTCATTGTACTAGGAGACAGCTGTGCTCTCATGGATTGCTTTAGACCATTTGGCTGCAAAAGCTGGCTGGCAATCCTGTACAGCTGTAACCTTGGCCCACTAACTTTCTAATGAAAGCCATGCCACAGTGGGTACCAAGGGGAAAACAAACACCCTTTTGTCCACGAAAAGTCTGGCAGGGAAGCAGGTCCACTTTTGTTTCAATAACAAATTTCCTTTGACTGCAGCCCTCCCTTTGATTTTTTTCACAGTTAGACAAATTGACAAGGGCAGGAGGAGACCTACAGTACTTTGGGTTACAGCTGCAAATTTTTTGAAACAAAGAATCTATGGACAATTAGCAAAGAAACTGCTAAATCAATTCTTAGAGTTCTGCCTTAATGGGAGGTGGTTTCATTCCTCAGACTGGTTTCTTTTTCGTATGTACACACATTCAGTAGAAAAGCCTGGAGCAGAGAGGAATGTCTGGCATTTCTGCTGTCAGTGTGCATGTATTGGAGTTCGTTATTTTTAGAAGCCCATCACATCCAAGTATGCATGAATTCTCACGTAACCTCAAAGCATGAACAGCTCAGGGAGTCAGGGATGTGAGGCTTTATCAGATTAAGCACACAACTTGGTTCCTGCTGAGTGTTTTTCACACAAACACTTGCTGCATATCCCAGTCCAGGGGCAAATGGTACTGTAAGACTAAAATGGAGAAGAGAAGCAGGAAAGGCTGTGGCAGGTGGGGTATAGCATAACTCTGCAGGGCAGAGCTGAAATTCTTTAATCTTGATGGTAAAAGATGCCATCTGAGATGGCATGGGCAAAACTGGATGTTCAGTGCCTTTTAGACAGCCATTGTCTTTTCTAAATGGCTCTAAGAAAATGTTTTTTAAGGGGAACTTTTCTGTACATAGGAGATTTCTGATGGGCCTACTGTAGTTTTCTGACCCATGCCCAGAAAAGAAGCCTTATTTCTTCTCTCTTGCAAAGATCATCTGATAAGCAGCCTTTAAAAGCCTTCACAGTAGAAGTGAAACAGGGTCAACCTTACAAAGAAAGCCCAGGGAAGGTCAGCTTTTGAGAGTGTTTGAGACATAGTTATTCATGTAAGAGAAAGGGCCAAATTTGAACTGGAACTTTCCAGAGCTTTTTCAATTTCCTTTTATTTTCAAAAAAGTAAGGATACAATTTCTTACAATGCCAAAGCCCAGCAAATGTAAGGAAAACCTTTAGGATAATGTCCCAGTTTTAGGGATAGAGGATTTACTGGTTCAGGCAGAGAACAATTTTACAACAAACTTCCACTTAAAGAGAGCATCGTTTTAAAGATAGGGCAAGGATCTCGAAACTGCTGAGTGGTTTTAGATCCCTGAAATTTTGAAGGCCAAGCAGAGGACAGTTTAAAGTGTCTTGAATCTCTGCTCTAGAACCAAAACATCCAAAATCACTTGACATGTAAATGATTAGGTGTACTGAAAAAAATAAACAGGACAGTATTCCACCACAGGGTACTTCTGACAAAAAATACTTTTTTTCACTAAAGTAAGGCATAAATAAATGTGAGCCATGGGTCAAGTTTTTTGGTTTTTTTTTTTTTTTCCATTGAAGTGCTTAATCAGACTTTCAGTATTTAATTTAATCACCAAAGCTTGGGCCTAAAGCCCTTTGCTGAGGAAAATCCAAGTTTAGAACATAAATACAACATTCCTGCATAATGAAGCTTTGATCTAATGAATAATAACATGGAAGGATTCTTGTTCTATTGCTCCCACAACACAAATGAAATGGCCTTTGTGTAACTTTCTCTAGTCTTGATTACATCTGTATGTCATTTAGGTCTAAGAGAGTAAGACAAAAGTAATTGTAATTCTGTTGGCTTAAGAGCAATCTTTGCTTTTTGACACAGAGGTTTTAAAAGGTGTTGAATTGCCTTTCTCCACTCCCCCCCCAACCCCCTGTTTTTATTTTAAGTGTCTTTTAAAAAAGAGAATGAAGAAATGGGGGGGGGGGGAAATGAGCCAATGATGTGGCTAGTGCTATTTGTTGCTTCTTGTGAGCTTGTCCAGAGCTCATAATGCACATTTCCTTCAGAAAGGAGATAAAGTTTTACATAAATAAAGATAGCATGGTGTCGTGCTACTGGAATTGTGCAGGCTTAAAGCAGCCTCTAAAAATATTCTGTATGATTATGCTGAATGTCTTTCTAGTCCCTATGGTAACCAAAGGAACAATCAGTTGCTCTGAGGACAAGTGGAAAAGAAATGTTATGAGAAAAACAGACCCTTTCTGACTAGAGCAAGGAAGAGGCATGATCTCTGCAGCCTCCTGGAAATAATGCACACTGTCGTTATAACTTTAAGCATGCAAACAAAAATCCAAGTATCACAAAGGGGATGAAAAATAAAGAGCTGGCACAATGTTCTGTGCTGAGGTACTGAGGTAATTTTCAGCTTGTAATTATTATTTCCCTGCTACTGCCAAGGCTTCCATAGACTAATCTCTACTCTTTCAGGGTTTCTAATTGGATATCTTCTAAACAAAGCCTCACAACTCATTTTGCTCAGCACCCAATATCAGTCATCTTTAGAGGTTCATTCAAGGCACTGCCAGGCATAAGTAGGATTTCTTTACTCCAGGGCAAAAATACTTATTAACACCAGCATAGAATATCTGCAGCATTCCCACTAGAACTCAATAAGCTGAGTTTCTTGTTGCAAAATAATCTTATTTTCATGGAGAAAAATATTAATTTTTCATAATGTTGAATGTATGAGAGATCAGCTTGGTATACTGAAGATACTTAGTCTTGTTGTTTTTGCTGTAGAGATCTCAGAGAGCAGGAAGGAAATGTTCCTGAGGAACACAAGAGAAAGGAAGAGGATCTGGAGCACGAATTTGCAGCAGAGAATTGGAGGAACTAGCTGGGGAAGAGGAACACCTGGCATAGTAATTGAATCTCATAACATGATTTTACATGTGAACATTAAACCTGTTGCAAACATTTAAAACCATGTATGTTAAATACACTTTCTAAAAAAAATATATCTATGCATCTAAACATGTAAAAATGTCACTAAAATAATACTATATTAATAACTGTAACAGGGAAGAGTTCATAACCATAACTGATTTTAGTCATTGTCTAACTAACTGAGTCATGCTCACTAACTGAGCATCCCACAATGCTCAAACTACCAAAATAGTGTTTTCTATCAAATTGTTGTTTACAACTTTTATTTTCTTGCATCTCACTCTAAAGCTTAAAGAGTTCTTTTGGGCTTCACACGGGAAAAATGACTGCCACTGAAAGGGACCCTTTATGTTTTGTCTCTGATGTAGGAAAAACTGGCTCTAAATGCAGATTTAGAGATTTTTTACCTCACTCATCATTCTCCACAGGCATCATCTTTTGAAATCTTTCTCTTCAATTATTTGAAAAGGTGAAAGAAGAAATTCAACACATTTAGTGTAGTACATAGAGAAAAATGCATTTTTCATTTCTGCATATCACTTCCAGAATTTCAGCAGCAGATGTAACTGAACTACCAAAGCTTCTGAGACCAGAGGGGATGCAAGATCCCTTCCTTCTGCCCTAGGTAAGGTACACTGTTTTCTTAGCCTTTTTTGAGTGGAACCTCCTAGGCAGAAATATGTGTACATGTGCTAGGTTTTGGAATTCCATACAGTTAATTTGCAATTCCACCATATGTGGAATGATCTGGACAAAGTTGGCCTACTGGATGTGATGTACAAACTGACATCTCAGAGCTAAAGTCCACACTTGCACTAGGTCTGGTCCACCCAAAACATGATCTACCAGTGAACCATAATCAGATTACAGTTAATACAGTAGTCCCAGTGTACAACATGCATTACTGACCTCCACTATAGTAATTACCATTGGCTTTAATGGCTATAGCCATTACAGTGGCTAATAAAACACAAATCATCCTCAAGTGTCCCTGTAATCCTCAAATTCATACATGTACATCTGGTGAAGAAATTTACGTTTAGGGCATATTAATAAGCATGTACCAGCTTACTTTCCAAATCTAGAAATTATATTTTTCATCTTTTATATCTCACAAGGCAGAAATTTTTACCATTATTTTCATCTGTCTTCTCTTGATGCAGGGATTTCTTGAAGCCAAATCCCTCGTGCTTTTTTTGCTGCATTTATTTACTTTCCAACACCCCTTCTCTCTCGCATTGGAGAACACAAATCTCAGAAAAGTGATGGCCATGGAAGGCAGATGCTAGCAGCGGCAGGAAGAAGATGGATGCTAGGTCCAGGTTGGACAAAACTTCAAAGTAAGAACATATACACTCACCCTCTTATCTCCTTTCCACTTATTCAAGACAGATCTCTTGCTTCAAACACCCCTAACAGTATGAGGTCTGTCAGTGAAAGTGCCTAGGTCTACAGAGTCGTGGGGAAAAGAATAGTGTCACTTCAATCACATGAATGCATCATTAATCAAGTAGTAAAAAAGTGCTGGGTTTACAAAGTCGTACTTTTTCTCCAGTCATGCTGGATTTTATCACTTCCAACAAACTGTTGGTATCATGACAAAAAAAAAAGAAAGAACAAGATCTTTGGATTATCAGAGCTCACTATCAGTCATTGTGAGGACTGCAAATATTGATAACGTCCTGGCCTGGGCATCCAATTCCAAGTGCAGAGCTGTTTTTTACTCTTTGACTCTTTTTACTGTGTGCTGAGGGAGAGCCTTAAGGAAGTTGTACAAAAGCAGACTGAAGATTGTTGCTCTTCCCTGCCACACACTTCATGGCCAAAAACTGGAGGGGAACTAACAAACACTATAAATAAGGAAAAATAAATATAAAAAGACTAAAAGAGGTTACAATAAAGCAGAAATTGGAAAAAGGCAAAAGTCAAAAAACATTGTCTAAATAGAGACAGGCTGGCATCAGTTCAAGCTATGGGACTTATTTAAGGCAGTCACCTTTAAAAAGAAGCTGTAAAAATGCCTTGGTTGTATCAACAACTTGAGCCTTTCTACAGAGTAAAATCTCTGTTTGTCTTTCCCCTGTTTTCTCTGTTTTTTCATGCATCTTGCATTTCCCTCAGGTCCTATTCCTCACAGATAAATTTTCCTCCTGCTAAGAAATGTATTATTTTGACTACTTAAACTCTTTTTTTTTTTTTTTTTAATTATACTGATAAACATTTTTCTGTGTTTTTGACAGGGGATGACATCTTTAAATAATAGTAAGTTAATGCAACACAAATATTTGCACAATTTTTTTTAATATGTCTCAAAATAACAACAAGGCAGTTAAAAGTATAAACACTTCTGAAGAATAAAAATGCTTCAACTTTGCCATCTATAAAGATGAAAAATTAAGAAAAACTAATGTATGAAAATGAGATTACCATAAAATGGCACAGAATACTTATTGTGAACATTTTTTGTTGCTTAAATGGGGATAAAATATTGATGAAAAGTATTTTTAAAAAAACCAACTTTTTAAAATATCCTGTGACAGAAAACATAAATGGTACTGGCTGTGTCCCAAGTAGAAACAAGCTAAAATATCCATGGGGTTGTAAAGATTTCCCAGAAACTCCTTGAAACTGTGAAGTGTGTCACAAGGAGTATTTTCCTGGTGAAACCGTACAAAAATAGCTTCAATAAAGTTAGCAAAGGAGTTAATTCTGGCAGAAGGGATCTGCTTTGAGTCATTAAGATGTTGTTCTCTCCTCATGTATCATTGTCAATTTAAATCAATGGATACTACAGCTCAAACTGCCAGAGAAGAGTAAAACCTGGGAATGGTAATTTATTACCTCATTCCCAGTCTTGGACCTTGGGCTGCCAGGAGTGTCCTCTGCCCCTTTTTGTCTCAGTACGAGACACTGTTCAACCCATCTGCCTACCCCTCTGCCTTCTTACCCTTTCTACACGCTGAGGAAAATGGAGGTGGAGCTAGCCATTTTAGAAAGATAATTTGTTCCAAGCTGTTATGTTTCTCAAGTGAATGTCAGATGAATCCATAATTGTGGGAACTCTTGAAACATTTCCAGCCTTACACAACATGTTTGTTTTAGGGCTCCGGTAACGTCTGTAATGTGTGGGTCTGCTGAGATTTGGAACAGATGCATTATTTTCCTCAGCCACCTGGAAGAAGGTAAAATATTGAAAAAAGTTGTTTTATAAGGACTCCCTGGTGTCCACAAACTGGTCTGGTTAATAAAAGAGAAAATATTTCTGATTTTTTTCATCTGCAAAACAAATAGTAAATGTATAATTGCTGCTTTCTGTCAAGGACATAAAAATGTCAGGAGGTTTGCAAGGCTTAAAATCAACACACAGTAGCTTGCCTAGTGTCCTGACTTTGGGGTACATTAAAGATTTCTGAATGTACTTTTCAGACCTGTCCTGTAAACCTGAAACTGAAGAAAGAAGACCTCAAACCCGTGTGCAATTCAGTGTAAAATAGGTAGTTTTAGCAAGAGTTAGAAGGAATTAATACGGTTGGTTTAAGTTTTTAAATTCTTTTACTGGGGAAAAGACACACTTGAAGCTTACACTTTTGAGAGCAAAAGATCTTTGAAAAAAGAAACAGTTGTCAAGGTCAAATGGCAGCCCAACGAATAGACTTCTCCAAATTGAGTAATGTTCAGCTTTTTGCAAACGCCCTTGAAATTATCAGCAAACTATTTTACATATACAAATATCACCAGCCATAACATTTGCTGAAGTCCTCCTCTGTTTCCACTCAATATAATGAAATGTGGCAAAATCCTTCATGTTTACAGGCTTTACAACCCTGATAGGGTTGTAAATATATATAATAAATAATATATAACACTCCTGCTTTACATGTTACAACTCAGCTGCAAGACATATACACTGGAATTTCCAAACTAGGTTTCAGATATATATATTTCATTGAAATTATTTTTTTCATTTAGTTGGAACTCTAAAATTTAAAAGAAAACAAGTTGCATCTATTGCCAAGAGAACATCAACTTTAACTGAAGTTATCCTGTTTCTGCATTTCCGAGATCGAATGGCAATGATTAAAATATGATTTTGTAACAAATATTTATGCATCACTAACAAAATTCCTGCATTGTTCTTGTGTGCTGGCCATTGTGTAAGACCACCTCTTTATACCACAGTCAGTTCATCTCATATTTGAAATATAAATTATGACATTTACATGGCAAAGTGCTGTGTAGAGGGATCAGTGTGAGAGAAGTTGGCCCTTCTTGAAAAAAAATAAACCAAATAAAATGTTTCTTTTTCAATCTTCTCCTCTGCTAAGTGAACTAGAATATAAGGACATTTATTTGTAATACTAAGAAAATGAAATATGGGATACATTCCTCTCCTTTCACCCCCCTCCCCCAAAACCTAAATCTTCATTATCTAGCAATTTACACTGATCTACATCTGCAAAACTGCATAGCTGCATTTGAAAATCCCAAAGGCCTACTGCAATTCCTAACAGATGTATCATTGCTTTTATACAAAGGGGAATAATGTGGCCCACTAACCACAAGAAATACATCAAATTATATCTCTGGTGATGACTATAGTGTCTGGTGATGATATCATGTGCCAACTAGTTTCTTCAGCATCTTACACGGACCTAGAATTAGGTCTGTCTGTGAAGCTCAGTAGAGAATTGTACTACAGTTCACTTCTCATTGCCTTTTCAGAGATGCTATGGAACATTTAATTGAAATGATAATGCATTTATGAAGTCTACTATTTAGTAAGCCATTTTTCATTCTTACATCATGGATATAATCCAGACATCAGGTTTACAGGCAATGTCTACTTATGTTAGACTAAAAATTGCTCTACTGGGGCTTGATGACATGCTTGTTTTTTCCAACTAAGCCCAATCTGGATGCAAACTGGGAGTGAGATGAGCAAACCTGGATGAAAATCTAATGGAAGCAGAAGGATTAAGATGAGTAGCTAAGGATACAAGGAGGAGAAAAAAGCAAGCACCCAAAATGGCAATGCAGAAGAGAAGGAAAACTGAAGGGTGCGTCAGGGAAGTGACAGCAGGGCTAGATCCAAACAGGGATTGTCAGCTAATGTAGGATGGACCTTCAAGCAGCCCACATACTTGCCAGTTATCCCAGGCATCATCTAGTCCACTGGTTTTTAGATATCTAAGAATTGCCACTCTTTAAAACTGATTGTTTGTGCTGTCGCACCATATTAGGAATGGCAAGAAGTACATCATGACTCTCTTAGTTGCATTGTCCAAGAGAGGAAAGTTCATTATTCTTGATCTTCTTTTATAGACATTTTTTTGAAGGTGTGAGAGGTAAAACTCTCGCTGATCATTAAAGCAACACATCACCAGCATTGGTTAAGTGGAACACCACCCCTTGACTGTTTCCTAAACACAGCTGCAAAGATTGTTGTCCTCTACCCAGGACTGTTTGGATTCTGTCTCATGCTTTCTCAGGCCAGAGTGAGAAGCCTGCATGACTTAGTTTCACACAGGCTCTGTTCCCTGCTTGCTTTCAGCATCCATACTAACCTTTTGGAAAGTGTTAGCTGGAATGAGCTGGAAAAGTGCAGGTCCTTTAACTCATTTGCAGTTAAGTGCAGTCTGGCATTGTTACATTTACTGTCATACAGAGCTTCATCAACCTGATCCCCTGGAGTCAGCTCCGTGTCTCCATCACTGCCCTGGCCTACAATCAGCTGTTCTTGCATGCCTAGCCTAGCCTTCAGATAAAGTTGTTCTCAAGTCTGTGAATATATATAAATACAAATATACTTTTTATGTTATGACATCATATAGTCAATGGTCATTCAGAAAATTTTCCACAGGATAACAAGATCACTGGTCATTATCATATAAATATTTTAGTAAAAACATCCATGCAAATTAGATAAAGAATTCAAAGACTAAGAGAGAGTAAGGGTATATCTAAGAAACACTCTGCTTAATTCCCATGCTCAACTTTTTACAGGGAAATCTCTAATTTAACTTCTTAAATAGAATTAAAACTGCTAATTCCTTTTGGAGTAAGGGAATGAAAATATAATTAATGCTGTAAAAATATACCTATCTTCAGTCAGAAGAATTTGAATTCAGCTGTGAAATTAGCCCATCTCTCATCCTTCATCAGGAACATTTATGGAAGGGACATCTCTCCATCTTTATCAAGAAGTCTTGATAAAGAACTTGGAAAAAATTAACTTGTTATTGAGGATGATTGAACATTGCATGGTGGCAGACACTCCAGTGTTTTGAGAAAGCAGAAGCATGTCTTGTCTGATTCCATGCTTGCCTGGGAAAATTTAAGGAAGGCAAATATGGCAAGAGGCTGTGAAGACAATATTTTCCAGATGAATTTAGGATGAAGATTGTCTGAAAAAATCAGACATTCTCTGAAAGATGGAATTTAGGAGTCATCCAACATCTCAGAAAATTAAACTGATGAAAACCTAATTCTTCCTGGTAGCAGAGACAGTATTTTTATCTATGCCTTGTCTGACGATGATTTGAGGACTTATTTTTAAGGGCACAGGTTATCTGACAGGAATTAGATATGCACAAGTATGGTCTCACAAATTATTCACATGCCTAACTCCATCCACGTGAGAGGAAGGAAGAAAAGACAGGCAACTCTAAATCTCGACTACAGAGCAGCTAATAGGAAACAGCAGGCACTACAAGGCCATTATCAGCCACTCCCCAAACTAGAAAACTTCTGTCATAATCAGATCATCTAAGACTCAGCTTCCCCCTCTGTTTAAAGGTTCATGGAGGTGTTATACATGGTAGATTTATCTTCCTTTGATTGACCAAACTCCTATTCTAAAAAAGGCAAAGGTCACCAAAATGAAAAATAAACAGGGAAAGGAAACAACACATAAGAAGGAACAGCAGTAAGCTTTCTCTGAGACACAACAGGCCACCAGAGAGCTTCAGAGATTTTAAAAGACTTCAAAAGACTTTAAGAGGCCTGCATCTTTTTTACAGATGGGAGACTTAAATATTGAGAGCTTAAATTAATTGCCTGAGCATGCTAAAAGCCAACAAGAATGAAACCATTGTGTGTCTTATCTTCAAGGCCATCCTGCCTTAAATTAATTGTTCCAAATCTACTCAATAGTAAATAATAAAGAGATGTTTTTCCCTCTGTCTGCCTTGATCCAGAATATTATGATCAAAATGTCAAATAGTATCAATGTAGAACCCAATAACTCTGGAGACAGGAAGGTGAGCAGCTCCATTAGCCAAGTGTCCAAGCCAATGTGTTGAAGAGAAAAACTTCCTCCTAAATACCGTTTAACTACTTAGGCTAGCTCACAGCTTGACTGGCAGAGTTGAAAACCATTTTCTTGTTTCCTTATTCTATTTTGGGCAAGTAATTCAACCTCTGACTTTTACTTTTTAAAAAACATTTTATTTTGCTTTGTTCATATATATAAAACACATTAAAAAAAGGATACATTGTGCAGACTGTAGAGTACTCCCAAATAGTTCATTTCCACTTCTCAGGACACAGCTCTCTGTTGCCTTCAGGTCAGACAAACAGAATTGTGATAGTGGATAGAAATCTCTATTACTGAGAAACAACTAATACATGGATAAATGTGTAAAAAATACCTATTAATATCAGATACTAGGTACAAGAGTCCTAACTACTGGTTTTACCTGGAGTAGAATTAATTTTCTTCCCAGTGGCCGGTACAGGGCTGTGTTTTGGATTTGTGCTGAACACAGGGTTGATAATACAGAGATGTTTTTGTTATTGCTGAGCAGGGGTCACACAGAGCCAAGGCCTTTTCTGCTTTCTGTGCTGCCACGCTGGTGAGGAGGCTGGGGGTGCCTGTGAGGCTGGGAGGAGACACAGCCAGGACAGGTGATCCAGATTGACCTGAGGGATATTCCAGACCATACAACATCATGCTCAGTATATGAAGTGGGGGAAGGAAGGAAGAAGGAAGGAAGGGAAGAAGGAAGAAGAGGGAATGTTTGGTCTTCCCAAGTCATCGTTGTATGTGATGGGGCCCTGCTCTCCTGGAGATGGCTGAACACCTGCCTAAACTTGGGAACACTGAATTAATTCCTTTTTTGCTTTCCTTTTCCTATTAAACTGTCTTTATCTCAATCCATAAAATTTCCATCTTTTTTTCCTAGCTCTTACCCTTCTGACCCTCTTCCCAAACCCATTAATGGTGGGGGGTAAAAGGCTGCACAGGACTTGGTTGCTGGATGGGGTGAAACCAGGATATTGTGTCATGTTAAAATCATTGTCAAAGGAGTACACAAGCTATTAACACAGTAGATGCAACTTATCACTTAGAAAATCCCATTTTAAATACTGCAGAAAATTCTTACATGGTGATTTTATTTCACAAAGAATAGAATTTTCTAGATAATGATGAGTAAATCAGCATATGAGCAGGTATGATGTATTTAGATATGCTGAAAATCCTGAAAATTAACAATTTAATATACATTTATTTTTGTGCATCTTGCACTCACTTCTGTGTAAATTTTATCATGGACTGAACAAATTAATTCCCTCAGTTTACCTCAGGGATTATTCCACACTTTGAAGAATTGGATAGGATAGCTCAATGCTCAATGGCCATTTTTCTACTTCTAAAATCAAAGAGAACCCTCCCTTCCATTTTTCCGAACATTTCCTTCAAAATAATTGTGAATCATTGCCACTTCATGATGGTTGCTTGGCAAAAAAGGTCTGTTAACTCCCTTAGGAAACAAGTCCCCATCAGACCATAAATGCTGGTTTTCTCTTACACCCATCCCCTTAGACAGAGCACTTTGGTGAGGATTTTGGATCGCTTGTTTAGGTACAGGGTCACCAGTGTCGTGTAATAGAGAGTCATGTGGACTATAGAGGTCACTAGATAGGTGTAAGAAATATATGCATCTTAAAAATAAATACATGCAACCATTACAGTAACAAAAACTTTAACTCATATAAATATCAAATATTTCACATTTGAAAGAAAATACATGTAATAAAGGAATACTTTTTTTCAGTGGAAGTTTCCTTCCTGCCTTCAGCTGGAAATTCATGTATTCTATAGAGATATTTAACTAATTTGCTCTCAAGTTTACAAGACAAAAAGGAAGTATGGGTTTTCTGCCTGATTGCCAGAGATTTTATTCAGGGCCCAAGAGAGAAATGTGTTCATGTAAGTCATGATCCTGTGCGTGCTTCCTTGGTGTGCTGTGCCAAGACTGATGCAACAAGCCTTGGGAATCTTCACTGAAGACCCAATGTGCTAACTGAGATCTGAGATAGCAGCCATCACCCTGACAGTCTGGCAAGCTGACTAGAAGAATTCTCTGAATCTGCTGGGAGAGTCAAAGATATCCTGTAAAGAGTGAAGCATTTCCTGATATCTTGCCCAAACCACAAATGTTAGTTTTCATGTGGATTCATTTGTAGCTAGCACTCACAAGGATTGACCTTGTGTAACAAAATCTACCTAGAAAAAAATAAAATATTTTCTAGGATAACATCACCAAGGTTATTTTTGATGTCCTGTAAAAGGAATACATTTAGTGAAATCCTGTCCTTAAACTGTAGTCACATATTATACCTGCTGATCTTATTAAGGAAGATTTCCAAGTAAATTGGTCATGAGTGTTCCTTGGGACACTTGTGTTTTCAGGAGCCACAACTAACTTCTCTGTTTATTCAGTTTGCTTGCACTGGGCACTTGTGTAAATAAACAAAAATTAGGACAGAGGCCTGCGACATTACAGAGAATAGGATTTTTTCCTAATGAAAATATACTGTTCAGTGCTGGCATACCGAACTGTAGTAAGATGACATTACTGAAACTGATCTCCTGATCTTGTACCTTAGACACCAAACTCCCTCTTAACACACAAAATCCAGAACTACAGGAATATTATTTGATTATCTAGGTGGAAATCCTGCCCCAACAAGAGTTTCCCAGGACTGACCATGATGTGTCAATGACATCACCGCATTGACTTAGCAGAGAGAAGATTCCAGCTTTGTCTTATCTCTTGTTAAGAGATTTTTGTGGGCTTTCAGAATGGAAAAAGGCTACCTGTTTGGCTGAAGATAGGAAGACAAAACAGAAAAAAACAGTCCACTTAGGTAAGCAGTTTCTACAACACTTTTCCAAGATCATACCTTATTAAGATCTTAAATTGTAAGTATTTAAATTTTCTATAATCCCATAGGAAAATTAAGATGATGATTTTAAAACAGCTGAAATGAGCTGGCACAGTCACTGCCATCAGCTTTCTTCAGACCAGACTTAGTACTAATATCTTGTTTGTTTTGCAAGAACCTGCGAAAATAACATTTTCTGCTGAAGTCTGGGATTAACCCTCTAGTTTGTACTTAGGAATAAGCAGTCAACTACTCAAGATTTGATTTACAAATAAATGTGTAATTGTTGTGGCATTTCCATTTTCTTCTATTCTATCCCTTTTATATTTACTATTTAAAGTAGAAGTTAATTTTAAAGTACCATGTAAGCAACTTTTCTATGCATAAATATTCTAATAGTCAAAAAAAAAAATAAATATTACGGATTTTAAGGTGGTCATAGCTAAATACTGCTAATGTGAAGGCTTCTAGAAGACAGGTAAGATGGTTTGCAGGGTTTCTAGTGGAGAAGCAAAATCATAACCAGTAATTCAGGACAGAACAGAGACACACTCCTTTCTAACAGCTTGTAGACAAGTGATGCTACAAAGCCCACCAAGGCTGGTATTTGCAGTGTTAGTCTTAACAGAGACACCAAGGCATGAATGAACTCAGATCTTCATCTGTGTTTAAGTAATTTTCCAGAGCTGTGGTGGAGTTCAGAGGCGCTAGGAAGTTCTCACATCTGCCAAGCACGGCTGTTCTGCAGGCCAAGGCATTTTATTTTCCAGTGGTGCAAATCCAGCACTAAAATATGCAAAGTTCCTGACCACAGCTATAGCTTCATGTAGCCCAAACTCTTTAAACTTCTAATATAAACAGTTTCCCAACCATATTTTTTTCTGCTCTTTCATAAGTGTGGGCTATTCTTGTTTTAATCTAATTTAAATTAGAGACAGAACTAAGGGTTGCAATACAGGAAAGCTGAAAGGGAAAAGAGAGACAAGATTATCACTAGGAACACACAACCTGCACCGTGTATAAGGATTGTATGTCAGGATTTACACACTGTGTAGACTTTCTATCAAAGCCTCTCTCTAAGCTCTTGTACCTTTAAATAGTGCATCTAGAGCAAAGCAAACAGCAGCCGATATGGGAGGGGAAAGGCCAGAGACCATAACCAGGTTCTTTTCATTTGTGAACATCTTCTCACCCCAGAAGGGAAGCAGCAGCTCAGCCTTAGTATATGAAAATTTGTTTTTCTTTTGATTTCTTATTCTCTCAAGTGTGGTCAGTCATACTTGGCAAATTATTGCTACAAGGAAGCTACAAGATGCATTCACCTGTAGCTGCACCAGAAAATTTGTTTTTCTTTTGATTTCTTATTCTCTCAAGTGTGGTCAGTCATACTTGGCAAATTATTGCTACAAGGAAGCTACAAGATGCATTCACCTGTAGCTGCACCAGAACTCTGTACTAGATCACATAACCTGAAACCTTAAGGATATTACTTTTGATAAAGAAAATTAATACAATTACTGATAAATGTGGCTTATTTTCTAGACTGCTTATCTGAATAGAGTAACATAGTTAAATGCAAAATAATTCATGGGGAATAAAGAATATGACTCCTATTAAAAAAATTCAGACCCATAACATAACTAAAAGCAGCTCCAAGATCTGGCTGGACATGAATTCTTAGTGTCATTTAGCAAAGAAGAGTCATCTTACACTGCAAATGGCACCCATCTAAACCTTGTACTTTTGAAATTAAAACAAAAAGAAGGCTGATCCGTTTTAAAAATGAAACTATCAGTTAGGATGAGCAGTTCTGTAGCAGAAAACAAAGCTATTGCAGGCTGAATCTTTTTGTGAGAGTAGGTAACCCTCACTACTTTTTAAATTATGGTGATGTGGAAGTAACATTTTAAAACTTTCCATCAAGACTGGAAGTCTTTTTAAGACACTATTCAAACACAAGGCAGTGTTTTAATGCAAGAAACTCTGGATAAACTGAGTTTACTAGACAAGGCTACAGTGACTTTAAAGTTAAATCAGGGCTTTAATGGTCTGTTAATCTAAAGCAGTAGGTAGGAGCCACGCCCCTTTTTATCACTCCCAGTGTGCAAAATCCTTGAACTCAAAAAAGTGAGGTGACATTTTCTGATCTGTATCTGCAAATAAAATAAAAAATACTAGCTGCTTGTGAAGTAGGATTTGGGGTAAAAATAGCATTCCACTGCAAAGAAAAAGAAAAAAAAGAAGAAAACAAAAAGTAAGAACATAAGATGAAGGTTTTAAAATCTACATTAATGTTTGCCTATAGCAGAAACAAGCTGTCCTTTTCTAATTGCAAGGCACCTATTGTTTGGTATTGCCTGAATTGATTGTTGATATAAAAGAAAACCCAAATAATCCCACAGCAATATTTAAACACTCTCAATATAAGAGAACAGCCTGGCAACATGTAAGGGTGTATGAAAACATGCCAAGGCATTTCAGATGGAAGAAAACATTTATTCTACTCCTACAATGTCTCCAGTCTGCTGTACTCCATTCAAGAAAGCTATTTCCACAAAGTCTTTTCTGTGACAACACTGGAATTTTTAAATAAAAATGTAGGTTGCCAAATAACTGATTTTCACCCACAGGCAGAGAAAATCATTGATTAAAACAGCTTAAGTATTCCTTCAGCAACTGGAATTCCTCTCTACATATGAGAATTGTCACACTTACCTCTAGGTGTAGCAAGAAGATGACTTTCTCCAAAAAGAGTGACCTAGGAAAGAGCAAGCCCTCAGCTTGTTGTCTCCTAACAGAGTTCCATGGAAGTTTGAAATCGATGTTACTGAAATCTATAATAGTGCCAAATCTGCCACCCAAGCACAGGAAAGGAACAGGAACCCCCATATGTCCCTCTGGGAAAAGTTTTTAATTGGCTGACTCTGAATCTTTCTCCAAATCATCCCATTTGGGCCTCTCTTGTCCTTGTTCACCAGCCAGGACCTGCCATTCTGGGTCAGGCTGATTATTTGCCCTAATAAACACCTTGACCTTCAGTCCTGAGTTCATATATAAGTCCTTTAGCTGTGAAAGCAGGTAGGATAGAAAAAAAATAAATCTTCATTGCAAGAAAGGCAATGCACAGAGTGGAGGTTGGGAACTAAAACCAGCCTTACTACCGCTAGTAGCTGGTTCAATAAATGATGAAATTGTTTCCCAGTGGCCCAGGGCTCTCTATCACAGTCTAGTAAATATCTTTGGTATAATTAATCTGTTCCTATATTCTTAATGAATTTTTGTATTTGCCTGAAAAAAATTCAGAGGCCTTGATGAAATCTTTCCTTTTTTCTCCCTGCTGACACAAAACTTTTCTCTGGACAACTCCTGACTATTTTTTTTTTCTTCCTCTGGACACCTTTTTCATGCTTATCTCTGTGAACAAAGACATGAAAACACTTTGCCATTTCAATTCTTGGAATGGCTGCACAGCAGATTAACCAATTACAGCATCTCATAAAGATGTAAGTAGATAAGGAGATTTGTTTTGGCAACTCAGCAACAGCACATGAGTTGTGGGAATGTAAAGTTGTATCACCGAGGCAGGCATCAAAAAATACAAACATCTTTACCAAATGCAATGATTAAGTTTATTCCTTTATTGAAGGAATTTCTGTTCTGTTTGTTCCATTTCCAAATCTAAACAGATATTCAATTCATATATTTTCAGTTAAACACAGCTAGCCAGATCTTCTTGTGACTTAGACATATCTGATCTGTACTCTGCTCCATCTGTTAGCAGGCTGTAATGCTTAAACCCCATGAAAGGACCATTCATAACACTGCCAGCTGGACAGCAAATACATCGGGCCCAAAAGAAAAGGAGAAGTGTGCTGGAGGTGCAGATGTTTCCCTGCCATGTCATAGCAGGCTAAGTGGGAAAAAAAGGAAAGTAAAGGAACTACGTCATGAAAGACAGAACTCAAGGAAATGGCCTTAAGCTGTGTCAGGGGAGGTTTAGGTTGGGTATCTGAAAAAGGTTCCTCACCCAGAGGGTGGTTGGGCACTGGAACAGCTCCCCAGGGAAGTGGTCCCAGCACCAAGCCTGACAGAGCTCAAGAAGCATTTGGACGGTGCTCTCAGACACAGGGTGTGACTCTTGGAAATTTGGGGGCAGGAGCTGAACTCAGTGATCCATGTCATGAGCTCCCTTCTAACTCATTCTGTGGTTCTATGAGCTAAGCATCCAGGACAATTGCAAAACAACAGTCTGGTATTCTTAGTATGCCTGCTTTAAAATATGCTGTTAAACAAGAACCCTGCCTTTTCATGACTCAGAACAATCTCCTGATTAGGTACATCATAATGCAAAGCTGTTCAGGACAGTATTAGTGTTGAGCAATTTATTAAGCATTTAGCAATTTATTGGTTCACACTGGTTTTAATAAGGATAATGTTTCATTCCCCTGGGAGCCTGACAAAGTTCCAGCTTGAATGAGATATGTGCGTATGCTCTTATTAGTATTTCTTTGTTTACACAGTTTATTCACATATTGAATCTCATTTTTTCTTATACAAAACAAAAATTAGTGAATTCTGAAATATATTTCACTGAACCCCATGTTGTAGATGAGAGACCATTAGAGGACATTATGTCATCTTTTCTTCTACTGGTAATTTTATAATTTTATTACACAGTATGTGCATCACTAAAACTATTTTAACAATACGACAAAAGAATAATGCAGATGTTTTGAGAAAATTAGTCAAATATACCAGCTTTTGATACCTTAATCTAGTTGTCAGACTAAAACCATGGAACACTCCAACATGTCTAATGATCTATCTGCAAAGATTACTAATTTGGTATATACTATAGGCAAAAAGCATGAAGCTAGTTGGGGATTGGAAAGAAAATATGAGGAGAAATACTTTAGATCACATAATGATATATGCTGTGGCAGCAAAATATTATATTACAAAGTTAATGACTGTGGGAGGTCATTCCCCATAAAGACAGCTTTAATCATACTGCAGCCAAATGATTCTTATCTTAATGAACTAAAAGAAAAAAGTCAATTTACTTGATTTATTTTAAATGTAACTGAGTCTTCATCAAAATATATCAGTATCAGTGCAAGGGGTTTTATTCTAAATGTCTACACTTTGTGGTTTGTTGGGAAACTTCTAGGCAATTAACACGAAGTGTGGGTAAACAGCAGTATATTTCAGCTGCCTGCAGGAAAATACACAAATGACCCATTGCAGTTTTGCTTTTCTAGATTTGCCTTATGAAAAACTATAAACTATATAAACTATAGTGAAGTGCAATTAACTGCAACCTGAACATGATTCTTTACTTTGTCTCTTGTAGTCCATCTTTAACTTCTCCCATATCACTGTAAGGTAACTTAGAATTATTCATTTCAGTGATATTGTATCACAAAATTCTTCAAATGAATTTCAAGTAAATCTGACAAAGGAACTGACCTAGTGTCCTAGAGATCCTAACACCTCACCAAACCATGAGAATAACTCATCATGTGTCCAGCAGTAATTCATATCCCAGGATAAAAAGAAAAAATGAGGTTAAGAAGGTCTCTTGCAAAGAATTGTTTTGAGCTGAGATTACATGAACCTGAATATCTGTTGGTAAAGTGATGCAAAAAAAGAATGAATGTAGAATCAAGCGCTTGGGAAGGTAAATCATGACTGGATATATTTGGAGACAGTGAGGAACTGTCTTAACAGTTAGAACAAGCTTCAATTTGTATGCATTTGTAGTTAACTGTTACATTCCCATTAAAAAAAAAAAAAAGTTCAGCACTAAGGTCTAAAAATGCATTTGCTAAGAAATAAATATATTTTAAAATATCCTTCCTAAACTATGGTATCTTTTCCAATCATCTAGAAGAAAACAGTGAACACATACTTTAATTCTATGTGTTGTAATATTACATAAACTACTGAATCTACATGACTCATTAGCCCTTTGCTTACTTCTCAGAAACAGTCTTGATTATGACAATCCTGCTTAAGGTAAGTAATATGGATCTTATCAATGCCTTCACATTGAAACTTCAGCAAATAATCTAAAGAACACATGTACAAGAAGAAATCTTGAAATTTACTTGGAAATGTGGCCCATTTTATTTTAACTGAAAAGCATTCATTTTACAGTGCAAACAGTTCTTTGGTAAATTTACTGATTAAAATAACAACAACGATGACTTTGTTTTAGGTAACATTAAAAAAGAAAATAAATATCTCAAATTTGCATAATATTACAGCAATATTCTCACAGTGGCTACTGAGGAAATGGTCACCTAGCCATTGGCCACTGTTTCAGAAATGTTAAAATCGAAGCTGATTCTAGAGACACTGCATTAAAACTGAACTAGTAAAAATCCATGACTGATTACATTTTAGAATGTGGATAAAGACCTGTTTTTCCTGATTTATAAACAGATAGATGGTGGAAAATAACTCAATATTAGACATTTTACACTTGTTTAAGCATATCCAGACACCTAAGCCCATTTTATATACCATATGAATAAACAGTGAACAGTGAAGAAAACCTCCAACTCTACTCTGGAGGTTGGAGAAAAGGAACAATCAGATATAAGGTACTATTTTATAATGTATAAAATTGAAACTCTCTTCTCCTATAAGCGGAAATCTTGAGAAAGTTTATTTAATATAAAATTGAAAAGAAAGAATGCAAGTAGTAACCAGTTGGATGTATTACTGCCTTATTTAACTGTTTGGACAGTTAAATTATATTTGGTTTAGCTCTGCAACCCTTCCTCTTTGAGGAATTTCTGCTATAGGTCAATGGGAGCTCCATCTGAGTTGGAATTTCAGGGCGAGACATGTGGTATGGACTCTCAAGAAAAGTCAACAAAACACAGAGTATCAAAGAAACACAGGAATGACAATCTTTAGGAACCATATGATACTCAAATGTGCTCGCCACACAATTTCTAGAAGTATTAACAAAGACTATTACATAAATCAAAACATTGTATATAAAATCAATTAAAATATTCTTAAAAATATAAATTGCAATTCCATGTGTACCACACACCTTTAACACAGCACTCACATGTACATATTGCTTCTACCATAGTATGAAACAAAGTTTCCATAGTAAGCTTTAAAGTTACACCAAAGTTGGAATGTGTGTCATGGTAATATTTTATCAAATTAGAAATTATTAATGTTAGTAATCAGAGAAATTATGTGCCAAAATATGATAGTGGATTTCTTATTGCTGTGCTAGGTTAGTTATTAGACAGGCATTTGTCCTACCATGCAATAATTAAGTACTCAGTCTGTTTGTATATTCTGAAATGCTTAACATATGAAGGTTTAATTTTGTGCAGAATTCTCTGATACCCCAATCACTGTCCCTTGAATTTGAATTGCTTTAAACACAGAAATCAGCGAACCATGTAACTAGCACTAGGTTCTAGTGAGTCCTGACTTCTAAGGACTAAAGGACAGGGCAACAACCTCTAACAAATGAAGTATTCAGGGAAAGAATCAATTCTGAATAAACAGAAAAAAAAGCTGTAAAATGAGGTATGATTGTTGTCCTTCACTCAATATAATTCCTGGTCAAAAATATGCAGTTTGCATCCTAAAAAGTACACAACTTTGAAATGCTAGTGTAGACATATATTCTATAATGTTAAACATTTAAATGGGAGATAAAGTTCACTGCCAGATCATTTTTAACATGAATGATAAAAATATTGAGGTAAAAATATATATTCATTAGATGAAACTGGAAAAGAAAAAATAGAAATCAAATACCTTGTCAGAAAAAGTAGTCAATCCACAATTAATCATGCTGCTTGATTTTGATTTTTTTTTTCAACAGTGCCACAATATAGGCAGGCACATATGTCTATTGGCAATATGCACAGTGAATCAGTAGGAATCTTTGTATACAAAATGGCATGTGACATCTTTTCACATTTTCAAAACAGGGCCATACAATTACATGAGCTGATCAGAGATCAAGAGATGCATGCTTTCAAGCTGACCTGGATGGTTAAGCTACAAAGATTTAAAATAAATGAAACAAACAAACAAAAAAATGTTGTCAAGCAATTACAAATGTTTTGACAAAAAAAGATTAGGCTAATTTTGAAGATCAAATGCTACTCTGTCATGCATGTTTCCCTAGAATGAGGAACGCTGTCAATTACATCTATATGTGTATCTATAATACACATTCAGTTGCTTTTGCTTTCTTCCAATTACAGTTATTTATATTTCCTTACTAATTCTAGCTTTTATTGCTTTGAAAATTTGGTTAATTTTGCTCCTTTAATTAATTTTGCTCCTAAAATTAAGGAAAGTATGTTGAAAGGTGTCAAGTAGCTTTCTTTATCTCCTTGCTGGTCCAGGCCCAGCAGTGATAGTGTGATTTAACAGAATCATGCATTGATGTTTGCAGAAACTGGCCTGGCTATGGCTATGCTCCAGGCACAGTGACCTCGTGTCTTCCTTTTCCTGGCATTTTACTAAATAACAGCAAAAAGTTAAGTATCAAGACAGACTGGTACTAGAAAGGGACAGTAAACTTTTAACGTTGCTAAGTACAGATAGGAAACAAAGTGTTCAATTTAGACTAAATCCTAAACCCAGGCATTTTGGGTACCTAAAACTACCTGACAGTGTTCTTCTAAAGTAGCACCAGTTCGAGTTTGTCTAACCTGAGAAGTTAACACAATTAATTTTGACCTGTTTGCTATTTTCCCTTTTGTTAATTTTTGCATTGTGATTTACCTTCATGGGCAGAAAATAAAATGATACATTATGTTATACTGTTACAGCACCATTAGAATATTTCAAATCTTGACTTCTTGCTGTTGTTAGGACTGCAGTTACCTGTTTTTGCCATCAGCAGGCACTGATATGATTGAGGAGTATGAACCCTAAATTCTTAAAAAGTAGAGTTATGGCTTGTTTTTATTAGTGTTTTGTTGTAAGCAGATTGGACAGCAATCTCCTTTACCCTTCACAGGTGCTTCACAGTCAGCTGGTGGGCACGACTCTACAAAACAGGTAATCTGACCAGCCTGTGCCGGGATAAAAATAACAGAACAAATACATACTTAGCTACATCTTCCAAACATTTTTCATGTTATTGCAGAAAATATTCTCATTCATTCTCCAAATGTCAGAGTAATTATTATTAGTCGGGTAAGAAACTGACTAATATGGCAACTCCACATAGTTTGTTTTAGTATAAACTTACTTTAAGAAGGTTAAGGCACTCTCTGTATTACCACAATTTTTGATAAAGCAGCATATATGCTTCTGTCTAACACTGAGGTGCCACCGGGGTACCAAGCACTAACTTAATCTTTTAACTACCCTTTTTAAAAATTTCTCTCTGATGGAAGAAAATGACAATCTGGTACTAAGTCAAATGAGCTTTTATTGAAGAGAAAGCTCAAAGTGAAGTGCCTCACTTTGCAGTTAAATTTACCCATACATAAATAAAAATATAAGTATAATAGAAAAGAGCTGGATTGCAAAACAATGTCCAAGGCAGGGATAATATAATTTTCTGGAAAAAACCTGAAGAACCGTAAAAAAATTTGCAAGTATTACCCAGAAATTAGCAGGCACAAAATTTGAGCTGCTGTTTTAGAAGCAAAATTATCATTTCTATCTCAAAATTAATTTTCACATACTTACTTTGCATTCGCACACAGTGCAAGGGTCCCTTTTCCAGGTTTCATTGCTGGAATATGATTTACCCTCTTCATCAGTGCAATCAGAATTACTGAGGCGTGATTCAAGTTTTTTTATCTGAAAACATTAAAAAAAATTAGTAACTGAATCAAAAAAGGTTTTTATTTGTGTAAAGTATACTGGCTTTTCTCTTATAATAGTCTCTATATAATCCTTGTTATACTTATCTGGGTTTTTCTTCTCACAACTTAGCTTTTATAAACCTAAAAGACTATAAACAAGTAATACATATAGAGATAGTCTTTCAAAAGAAAGCAAACAGAAAATATATCTTTCCTACCATTGGAATATTCAGCTAGAGCATGCAAAGAAAAAACTTCATGTTTTATATACAGAAAGACAAATATAAACTGTCAAAAATGTTTTGGAGAAGAAGTTAATTTTAAAATTTTTTTAAACACCTTAATTAAAAATGTTTACTTGAATTTTTTACTAACTTCTGTATGGTGTCTATTTCAAAAATGGGATTCCACTATAGTTGAATAGAGTTTACCTGCAAACATTGTAAAGTCTTTTCTAAATGATCTAGATCTTAACTGTTTGCAGTTGTAGTCTGGCAAATTACTTCTTATGAAGGCTGCATTTTAATCATTGCTTTACACAGATTCTACACATTTCAAATAGCAAAAAAATTTTTATTAACACTACACTCAAATTTTAAGGGAGAGATTAATTTTGTGTTTAACATACAATGGTTACACAAGGTTTCAGGTTCAAAACTCAAGAGGGTCCAGCTGTAGAATATTTCAGTATGACTTCAAAAGAACACAGAAATAAAGAATAATAACACCAATTTCTGAGTTTGAGATACTAAGTGGTGGGTTTTGTCTGCAGGGGATGTTTAAATATTAAAAATGTAACACAGATGGTAAGAAAACATTATTAATTAAATCTGCAATTAGACATGATAGACTACAATTAGTTTATGATAGAATCTTACCTGATTTCTGAGGCTTGAAATAGTTTTTTGCATTTCCAAAACAAATTCTTTGAAGTCATTCACTGCGGGTACATTTCTATTTTCATTAGATGCAGATGTGGTATTACGGAAATACTTACTCTGTTTCACAGAACTGCAACAAATGAATGCCAAGTCAGGATATATTCATCCAACTAATTTTTATTTGACTCGTTATTTTAGGACACGTAACAAAAATGTAAAAGAACAGTAACCAACAAATATAGGAATATGAACCACAACAGCAGCACACAAGACCAGCTGGTGCTGAAGACAGACTCAGCACAGGTGAGCTCTAGAGTACTGTCAATATCACCAGCAACAGGGAATTTCTTATACTTTGAAAAATGATGTATTTCATGCAGGGGTACACCAGTGACACTATAGAGCATCATCTTGAATTCACCACTGAGCCTCTGTTGTAATGCAGTTAGGAAAAATGGTATGACCCAAAAAATGTACCCCCGAAAATGTAGGTTTGTAAGTTCTTTCACTTATCTTGTTCTCCCCAGTTCCCCTTATTGGTTGTTTAAATTCCCTCCACCCCTTTCCCCCCTGTCTTTAAAAAGGAGTGCTTATTGATACCTCTTCCTCTTTCCCTCCTGCCATCTCACCCCGAAGGATCCCAAGAAATAAAGCTGTAACTACTGTCTCAGCAAAGGGAAAGAGCCTCGTTTTTAGGACCTTCTTTGGCAAGCTAATCTAACTCCACTGTCTCCCTGGCTGCTGTGGGGTGGACAGTAGTGGCAGAGAGGCAGGGGGCATTAGAAATTACAGCAAGCCTCCAATACGAAAGCAGACTAAAGTGAAAGAGTCTTAAAAGTGTTCCCCCGCCAATATGAAATTCACATTTCACTTTCTGAACCATAGATTCCTCCTCTGTGGCCTTGGTAGCAAAACAGAAAGTTAGGTTTCATAAATACATGAGAAGAACTTCTAGATATGAACATATATTTAATTAACATTTGACGTCAATACGACTTACAGTACACAAAATTGAAAGTCTTTTGTCTCTAGCACTTTCCAGTTGATATCTCATAACAGATATATCACACAAAATTGTGTTAATCAATTCAATCTGTTTATGAGAAAGAGTAACAAAAAGAACTGTCTGTAACTAAAAATCTATTTATCTGATAACTACTTGAAAAAACAGGTATTCAAAAGCATGGCTAACACTAATTTTTAAGTCACTTATTACATTAAGATCCTTGAATCCATTTACTTTTTTGAAGATTCTTGAATTCATTAATAATTACAGGCATTACTATTTTGTTAACATGTCATCCCCAGTGCTAAGGGATACCCAAAGAATGAACTGGCAAAGAAATTCTCATGTATCAGGGCTCAGGATAATCTTTCTGCATAAATTAAAACAGCACTTACTGGCAGGCATTCAAGCTACTTAGTTTCCCATAGTTTTTCATCTAAATTAGAGAAGAAGATCTCTAAATAACATAACATGCCAAAGTTCAAGTAAACCAGCTGCTATTGTATAACAAAATATTTAATCTTCCCCACCTGTTCAAGTTATTGAAAATGAGAAGCTAAAAAAAAGGAGGAAAAAACCCTTCTCACAACAAATGCAATTTAAATACAACACTGAGCATGAGAACTTATGGGAATGTTCAATGACTGAAGTTGCTTTAGCTCTATGATACAAATGAAGTATTGTAAATCTACTATTTTGTACTTTAGTAATTGGGCTGAAACAGTCAAACAAGCTGGTACATAGATGTATTTTTTTTTATTGTTCTCCTTTTTATTTAATTTAACTCCTTTTATAATTTAAGAATTATGGGACTAGCATCCTTAAAAAGTGAATAGCTGTTTTTTAAATTTTTCTAGCAGTTCACTTGCAAAGATGGACAAAATATCTTTCTTCAAGGATTACTTCAAAGAAACCTACCTTTTCATATTATCTATAAGATATACAGCCTATACATAGTTGCTGTCTTCTCTTGTCTAAAATCCTAAACACCTAAAGCATCTTTTATTTCAGGACTGGTTCCTCTCAAATAAGTGGAATGTAATCATGATGTTTCTTCAACCACTATAAGACCTCCAGAGTATTTGAAATAGCTGAAATTAATTTACCACATTATGTATCTGTCTAGATGCTTTCCTTGCCAGAGTGGGTAGACTCTACTTGATCACCATCATCACACAAGTAGAAAATTTTATTTGTTACAAAAATGCATGCTGAATAGAAAGAGCTGTAATTCAAGTGTCTCAAAATTGTTCATCATGAAGTATCTTCACAAGAAATGAGCAGAACTCGTTTCATGTCACTAATTCATACCTAAGATTTCATTCCCATGAAAGGGCAGGGATCCTGTGCAGCTGATAATTTGTGACTGAAACTGTGATTTACTTCCTTGCTAGATGTTGAGGATTAGGGAGTTATAAACAATATTATTAGCACTGCTGTTCTCCATTCCTGCTTGAAGTATTTTGGTACCAGAAGCAATCCTTACCATTATCACAAATTTTTATGCACCTGAAATCAACACTTGGTATCCTCCTATTTCTACAGGAGAATCTAGAAGCTCCAAACTCAAAATGGAATAATTTAGATAATTTAGCTACTCCAGGCACTGCAGGAATGTGGCATTTCAAACCACCAAATTCTGCTTCATTAGTGATTTTTTTTTTCATGAAGACTGCAGGAAGAAAAAAAGCAATATAGTTATACTACTCACAAAGAGTTTTACACAGATTTGAGCTTGAAGAAAAGTGGTTTATTGTTAGTAGATATCTAGAAGTGTCAGAATAAAATGCAGCAATCATAAACTTGAGAAAGCAGACAATGGAAAAAAGTGGCATGTGCTCACAAATAAATCATTCAGTTTAATTCCTTTTTTAAAACAAATGTTTTTTTATAATTCTTAAAAAAGTCTCACCTTACTGATTTGGACATTTTCATTTTCTTCAGGGGCTTGTCCTCCTGAAAGCTGTAGTCAAGAGAACGTCTCCCCCGAAAGTGATATGAAAATGCATTAAATTGTCCTCTGGTTCTACAGTCTGAAAACAGACAAGAAATTACACATAAAATACATATTCATATTAAAAACATATTTCAGCAGTTGCAATATTAATATGGTTTTGCAGTGTTTTCTTAATTGGGAAAGGCAAGTCATACATTCAGGCTGATCCCTCTGGAACTGGTTGATGGCAGATGAACAGATCTCAGTGACAGAACATTTAAGGTAGTTAGATGCAGAGAATATGATCACCCACAGACCAGCTTTTTAATGTGAAACAAAGGAATAAATACAATTTTAACAAACCCATATAGTGCTACTTTAATTAATCTCTTCACTCCTGAGATTTTCACTCTCTTGGCTTTCAGTTATTTTCTGGACAAACAGGGCAGCTACATATGAAGAAAACAAAGACAGAAAAAGCTACTCTGTGGGTTCCTCATCGATCCCAGCCATTATTATTTGATATTTTTGCCATCTGAAAGAGAATTTTTGACTAAATTCCAGATTTGCAGACATGCTTCATAGGCTGATGAGTATTATTTCCAATTCTGAGGAATCTGAATGTATCACCAGACCCTAAAACTCCTTCCACCACAGACTAAAAATCTCAACCCTGAGAATTATCTACGACAGAAATCTTCTCCTAAGATCCTAAAGGACATCTTAACAGAATGAAGTATGCTTTTCTTCCAATTCACTTTATTTAGCCTTCCAAATGCTATGAGTATTTGGAAAGAGTCCCATTTAAAAAATAAAAGGAAAGCAAAATAAAACTGCAACAGCACTTGATAGAGGAGACAATGAGAAAATAGCTGTTTTCTCATTTCTGTCCACAGAAGCTTTAAATCTAAAAGTTATAATGGGCCAAGCTGAAGCAAGAACAAACTACATGATCAGCTGCTAGAAGCAGAGTCCTCTAAAACCAAAGGGAAAGCTAAATACAGGATGCCATAGACATTTCTCAGCTAAGTTTGGTATTAGCAGAATGAGCCATGAAATCAACTGAAAATGGGAAGGAGCCATTTTCCATAGTGTTTCTCTTAATTTGCACCAAAACAAATTAAATCAGAAACTCAGTAACATTTATAAACTATTTTTCTGGAATTTAGATTGAATACCTGAAGTATTAACACAAATTATTGCAAAAGTTTCAAGTCTATAAACACTGCTGAAATGAGCAACTAGAGAAACAATTTTTTTTTTGCTCTGGTTGGACAAAATTAGGTATCTTGGACTACTTTTAATTGTGTTGAACTTTTACTTATATTAAAATATTACAATTTCTCTGTTAGGAAAAACTTAAGTTTGTCCTAATGGCTCATTATCATTTAAGAAACAGAAAAAGGAAAAAGATGACTGACCAAAAAAAAAATTTTCAGATCAAAGCAATATCTACAGATCATTCTTAAACACAAGTCACCTACAATTCCCCTTCCTTGTTCTTTCCTTGTGGTTTGTCCCATTCTTTAATAAATGTATTCCTTTCCTCCTATAATAACAGCACCCACCTAAGAACTACATGGTATTTGCTGTAAACATATTGTTCAATCTTCATGTGTGTTCTGCTGTTCCCACAAAACCTCCTTGCTGTCCACTCAGAAAGTAAACTCCTTCAGATGAGAACAGACTGATGTGTCTGTAAGAAGCTCAGCATGAAGGCATTTTTGAACACCCTTAGACACTTCTATATTTAGTATGGTGAGAAAAAGGATCATACTGAAGGGCTCCTGAAGAAAGAACTGCTTTTGGTCAGAGGAATTTTTTTCTTAAAGCAATGTGTTGCTTAAAGTTTTCCTGAGTATCACAAAATCTCTAGTTTCTCTTGGAAACGATATGTGAAAGGTTTCTGCTATCCTCCTTTGTTTAGTAACTGCTATAGTCATCTTGCACAATACAGAATTTTTGTTTTTTTTTCTTTTCACAATAACACAATGGCCCATTGTTTTTTTTCATTCCTACGTTGTTTCTTAGAAACAAAGGTCTGAAATCTTGGGAAGGTTTTATCACCTTAGACTGGTAAATATGAGAACCATATGTTCAGTGACAGCTTTAAGTACACAGATCTGACTTTCTGTGTTTTTTAAAATTCAAAAATGTCAACTTGCCAAATTAAGAGCTCTTGTTCTTGGTTTCTGTTTCAGGTACAACAGGGAGGATGTCACTGCTGAGAGGTGCAGGAGAAAATGCTTCAGCTTTCAGAAAGCCTAAATCAAGAAATTTCTTCTCTCTCTTCTTTTTAAACTTTTATTTTTAATGAAGAATACCTTCACAGTAAATAAGAAAAATAAGCCTGAAATTCTGCTTTTTTTCC
This sequence comes from Parus major, assembly GCF_001522545.3. NCBI lineage: Eukaryota > Metazoa > Chordata > Aves > Passeriformes > Paridae > Parus > Parus major. The sequence goes on from NC_031770.1 coordinate 94,648,567, forward strand.
CCTCAGCTTAACTAAAATGTCCCCAAATTAGCTGTACCCATTCCAATTATTTTTCTGCAGAAAAAGTGAAGGTGTAAAAGCAACCTAAGAATAACTCTTCTCTATGGACAGTTTTTTTTCTTCCAGAAGCTAGCTACTGTTACACTGCAAGAGCCAAGGTGATCCATTTACAGAATCACACAGAATAACAGAATCGTTTATATTGGAAAAGATCCCTGATATCATCAGATCCAGCCTTTGACCAACCATCACCTTGTCAGCTAGACCATGGCACTAAACGCCATATCCAGTCATTTCTTGAACATTTCCAGGGATGATGATGCCCCCATCACTCCCTGGGCAGACTGTTCCAATGTATAACAATCCTTCCCATAAAGAAATGGGCATCTTCATTTGTATATGGAAGCCATGACCACATCTTTAGAAAATCTCATTTCAACAAGCACACAAGTTCTGTGTAAAGACAAAACCTTTCCAGGCATAAATCACATCATTTTGGTATTTTGAGGAGCTTTTGGTGAACAATATTCTTTATCAAAAAAGAACTTCCAGTCTCACACAGAGATTTCTGATAACATTTTAAAATGTTATTTCCACTCTATTCCACAGAATTTAGTGCTTAGCCCAGTGCTGTTTAGTATTCTCGCTGAAGATTAAAGGACGTAATGAGAAGTGCATAGTAAGAGATTAATGTTGTCAGTAGAGAAGCAATAGACAGCATAATTGTTCCTCTGGTCTTAAAATACAGGAGTTCATAAATATAGGTCTAATCTACTTAAAAACCATGTATGAAAGCTTTCAGATTAAGCATGTGTCTAAATTCTTCTAATGAATTTCAGTGGGATTTAAACACTCGATCATAATGTGTATAAGGTTGTATTCCTACAGTAAACAAAGAAAAAGAACAATATCTGACAGATGAGATATGCTGTTTACTAACTGAGAAATAGTTAAAAACTCTTTCTAATTCAGTTTACACTTATAAGGATAACTTGCATCTTATCTGAATCACTTCCTCCATGGTCATTGTCCATTGTCCTCCTGGGTCCATGTGAAAACCTCATGGGTTTTGACATAAAACAAAAGGTTAAAGAAATTCTTTATTTCAACTTACAAAAATCCCCCAAAAAAAAAGAAAACCAAAAAAAGTAAAACTTTTAAAGGCTCGCATCTGAATAATCATGAAAGCTTATGCTGATTACTTAAAAAAATAAACCTCAAAATACACTTTTTGTACTAGAGAGCCTGACATAAAGCACCAAAAGTTTCTCATTTGGAAAAACTGAAGCTCAAGTGCTCTTTCCAGAAATAAAGAGCTGCACCATGTCCAGCAATTACTCATCATCTCTGACAAGACAAAGAAAGGTAGAAAGTGAAGGAAAACAGAAGAAAACTTGTGCACTTTAGTAGAACTTTTTGTCATCATAGACTAGTAATCCCTTTGTATGATGTACCAACTGAAATCTAAAGGTAACCTTTTTTTATTATAGACAGGAATAATGCTTTGCTTGGTTAGAAGCAAATACTAGCTTTACTCAAGAAATCTACAAGGCAGATTTTTGTAACTAAGAATTTTTTCTATTCTTCATATGGAAAAGTATTTTGACTTTTGACTAAAAACAAAACAGGAAGGACAACAAAACCAGATGTGTTTTTAACCAAGATGAAACAGCTGAACACGTGAGTCACTTATGAAACATACATAAAGTGCAATGAGCAATATTCTGTACTCAAAACTTAAACTTAAGATAATTTTAACTATTAAATCATCAGAAGCATTTTAAACATGGAGAAGGGTTTAACTTTTTTTCTCTTCTAGATAATTAACAATAATAAATTCAAATAAACAAACCCCCTAATGTATTCAACTCAAAGTGCTGTTCCTAAGTGTATGCCCCACCTCAGAGGAGTGGTTGCTTAAACTGGATTCCCACAGAAAACATCACAGTCATTCATCAGTCAGGCAAGAAAGCAGTTGAAGCCATGTGCACTTCAGTTTCTCTTCATTAACCCCTGCAAGGCTTCAGGAGTTCAGGAAAAGGGAACACAATAGGCAATTTTTTACAAAAGAGTAGTTATTCACCCTTTCTTTTGCTTGACAGTTGTCTGACTGTACTGCATCCAGGGGCACTCTCTGGTAGCAATTTTCTTGAATGAAAATACAAACTGGGTTGTTGAACACAAGAATACCCTAAAGACTTTCCAAAGATAACATCTGTTCTAAAGGGCTCAGTGATAACAAAACATTTAGAGAATCAACATATAATTTCTCAGAACAGCTTTACCATTTTTTCAAACCAATATAAAAAATATATTTGCAAAACTGTCTGTCAAGCTTCATGAACGATGGCAAAATGAACTTATTCTGAACTGGAAGAATGTGCTTTATTTATGGTAAAGCATTTAAAGAGTGATAATTGATTTTTCTCTCGATGTTTCTGGAATATGTCAGGGAATTTTTGAAGAGATTCTGGAGACTTTGTATTAAAATTACAATGTGTCAACCATACCTAGCTTTTTTAGAAACTATTATGGTAAATTTGGGAATAGCAAACATGATAAACATTGTTTAAAAAAACCCAACTAACCTACCAATAAAAAAAAAAGGCTGTAAAAATTAGAGTAAGGCCTGAAAGATACTGTATATGGGAAATACTGTACAAGATCTTATGGAAATTTAAAGTATTTATTTCTGTTAGTCTTACACTGATAACTGACATTTTGAACAGTCTTCCAAGGAAGAATTTTCTTAGAGAGTTATTTTTATAAAGACTTGTTTACTAGATGAGACAATATAGTAATCAGTTTAAAAGCTAAGTTATGCAGTAGCTTTGAATAGTAAATATTTATCTACTTTTTTAATTGTTAATGAAACTGAATTTATTCTCATCACACAGTGACACCAGTATAAATCCCTCCTCCTGTATCTGTAGCAGACTGAAGAGCCCTCCATCAGTTTAACTTTTACATTCTGCCTTAAATTCTGAGCTGTATCAAAAAAGAACTTTGTCATTGTGGACAACTGTATCTTACCAAAAGAGTTAAATAGACAAGACATTAGTAGAAGATTGTGACTTCTCTCAAAAATAAAATCCACCAGTTCTTTATTCATGTATTTCCTCCAACAGAATATTGAATAGCCTACTCAGCAGTAGTAAACTCAAGAGAATCAGCAGTAGAAAAGATGAAGAACACAGATCCGGATACCTTTCATCAGCAATTCTACAAGATATTAGTATTTAAATGTATCAGGGAAATTATAAGATTCTAATAATATCAACCAATACTACCCTTATCCTCTCAAATAAGAGCAAAGCTTTTCATACTAGGAATTTGTTTGACAGCAATTTCTCAAGTCAGATTTCAAGAGCATAGTTCCCAAAATTCCTGAATATACTTTTACAGCCTGGGCATGTCATTTGAATTTTGTCCAAAGGAAATGATAACGACATTGTCAAGGAGATCTCAAGAAAGAGAGGTCATTGTCCTCTGAAGCATTTTGTTGTTGATGCTACTGAAAATCATTCTGCATGATCCAGAAGATTCTCTTGGGAATGGATCCTAACTGTGTTACAGCTGCAGTGAATTCTGATGTGATGATGGCTGAAGAGAGGCCATGCAGAAAATCTGTGAGACAGAAGCCAACATACAGGCCACCAAGCAGTGTCCTGTGCTCCATGCAGCTAAATAAATCCTATTTTGGGAGAAAAAAAGCTTATTTTTCAGGAAAAACAAATTACCCCACGCTCCTAACTTTTGAAGGAGATGGTAGTGAACAAAAATATTTATCCATGAAAGAAAAGATAACAAATAAATAATTATCTACACTTTGCAATGCTAAATATATGCTATTTTCATATGGTGTTCATTTAATATAAAATATGGAATGATTACCCACTTAACAGGGGCTATGCTTCAGATTAGAATTTGTAATACTTTAACAAAACCCCAAAAATAGAAAAGTATCTTCTTAAAATAAAATAGACACTCAACAAACTGCACACACCTCATTGCCCCCAAATGCACCTCTATACAGACCTTCACAGCAATCTTGCCACATCCTGAGATCCAGTTTAGGAATATCTTCACAGCTACTATATCCATGTGGGAATTCAGCCACCTTAAAGACATCATGCTGTACCCTGGTTATGTTGTCCCCATTGTCACACAAAACTCTGGCAAGAGATGTCTGCTTGATCTGAGTGAGCTGAGCAGGCGTGAACACACCCGGGTTTTCATACCATAACCTGTAATCTCACAGAAAAGACAAGTCTGCTAGTGAGAAAACAAGAGGCAGTTTTTCAAAGATATTTCAATGCTGTGTTCAGAATGAAAGGAATTATCTCTTAAATCCTGTTCTCAACATTGTATCAACTAGCTGGTATCAAGCTGACACTTTGAAAGGGATGAAATCTTCAAGAAATTCTTAGATTTCTCTTCTTGTCTCATTTCTATGTCTTGGGTATCTCTGAATATCTAAAATGGCACCAGACTACCAAGTTAGGGGCTCTTTTAAGTAAAAAACTTAAATGACCATGATTTCCTTCTGTAGGCAACTTTCTTATGGTCATGAAAACATTTTGATGGAATTTCTGAGATTTGAAGAATGTTTAAGCTATAACTAGTTTACTATCAAGATAAGTGAGATGATTTAATTTACTAACAATTTTTTTTCTATTAAATTATTTTCATGACTATACTGATTCAGGGACTTTCTCATACGTGCTCAGTTAAATCATTACATTCAAGAAGGAAACACTGTGGTTTTAAATAGTTCATTTTTCATACATAAAGGGCTAAAAGCCTTTTATCAATAGCAAATATAAATAATACATTACTATAAAAGGCAAGCTTCACAAGGGAAAGAAAATTTCTTAAGTTGCTGCCCAGAATTTGAAAACATTTTACGCCATTCTAACACATAGGAACTGCTCACTGTGACATTGTTTCTGTCTTCCAAAGCTGTATCAATGTCAATACATTTTCCCCCCACCTATTTTAAACAAAAAAAAAAACAAACAAAAAAAACCCAAAAAAAACCAACAAAAAAGAGGCTCTTTATAAAAAATGAAAACAAGTAGTAAACTTAGAAGAACGGTCAAGAATTTTGTTTTACCTATTGAGTGAATAATTTTCATAAAGTATTGGACAGTGGCCAATGAATTTCCAAGTACTATGATCAGATTCTCAAATTTCTAACTTGACATAAAGTTAGGCTCCCTTCAAATATCACTTCTTTTTCATGCACAGACACATCTGCTTTGCATGGTGTTACCAGCTTTGATCCTCTGCCCATTGAAAAGGCTTTTCAAAGAAGTAAGAGTTGCTTTCATTATGTCTAATATTATTTTACTATTTGCTGGCATGTTGCTTCCAAATATTTGTATTCCTTGGACAGTGGAATCCCATTTCCTAAATATTCAGTGTTTTCCCATAGTTTCTAAATGTTGTATCAGAAAACAAAACAAAACAAAACAGGAAAAGGTGCTTTTGCTTAAAAAAAGGGAACAGATATAAACAAAAAGCAGCATAGATATCCTGTGTTGACACAACTAAGTACTTGTCACCAGTTACCTGGAGCTCATACTCCATCTATTTCTTCTCCTTTTACTTTCTCTGCCTCCAGGCATGAGAGTTCTGTGCTTCACAGCTTTATTTTTAAACATTTTATGTAAAAAAATCTGGGGGCTCTTTTAAAACAGCATAGAAAAAGGTTTGGGTTATTGACTACAGAAATAAAAAAGCCTTTATAATATCCTAAATAGCAATTTCATAACTTCATTTAAGAAAATAACATTAAATAAAGAGAATCCAATCTAATTTCCTAATTCTTCTTCTGTTTTCCTTTCATTAGGATTGAATTAATCAGCCTAAGTCTATGCATTCTCACATCATGAAAACAACAGGATTCAGGGTCACAAATTATTTTGAAATGAGGGAAACATTGATTTTCAGATGTTAAACAAATGTTGAAAGTGTGCAAAAGAGATCTGGCTGCTGTGACATGAGAAATGACTGTTCTCTTTTTTCAGGTATTCTAAAAGCAGAAAATGAGAAATTGCTCACAATGTGCACATATATAAAGTATTTTTATTTTAAATAACTTAATTTAAACTAATTTTAAAACAATTTTAAGTAATTTTAAAAAAATTATTAAATTGTGGTCATTGGATTAACTTGTCTGCTTTTATCACATTTTTGGTGGACAGACTGCTTGTATTGTAGCAAGCATAGGGGTTATATATAGAGAGTGATACTCTCCAACCTATGCTTAAGTAACAAACACAATTTCTTTGCCAATAGAATAACTAAATAACAATAAGAGAAGCATCATGTACTTTTCAAAAAGGTAAGTGACTTGAATATCCGGCAAAAGGAAACTCAGCATGTGTTGTCTGTTGTGTTTTTGGGGGTCAGTATGACATTCACCACAAAAATTAAAAGAATTAATGAAGAATTGTGGCTTCTAACAACGTTTTTTAAACGTTTAAATGTTATTCTTCATCTTTTCAGTTATACTTTAAAATCATAAATGAACATAAAATGGAGTTTGTTTTGGAAACATGATATTGCAACTATTACTAAGCATCCTTAAGTTAAAATTCATTTTGGTTTCAGTTGAATGTACCTGTCTCCATCCCGAATACGCCTGAACTGTGTGCTTAGCAGACACATCAAAGTTGGCCCCAGACGACTCCCTGGAACTAAGTCTTCCACCATTAGAGCAGGAAATAAGTCTATGTTCAGTGGGGAGCCATATAACCTACAAATTGAAAAACACGAATACTGAATAACAAATCCTTAATACTTACAAAATAATCAGTACATGGTGAAACTAAGAGCAAGAGATACCAATAACTCACAGGAAAAAATGCAGTGGTAGCTCTACATCTTTTGTGAACAAGCTGTGGGTGTATACACAAGAAATCCTGCAATGCAGGTTGTATACACCCTGTGGGTCTGCATATCCAGCCTGCAATATTTTTCTCCTAGCAGCTTTCTTCTGATTTCTTACAATTGTTTCTTTTATTATAGATTCTCTTTCTTGTACCTCTGTTAACACTTTTTCTATTACTATAGCTGAGATTGATTCTCTGTCTTTAATTGTGAGCAGATAAGCTACAGGTGGCAGGTAGATGTAAACTTAATTTCAAACACCAAATCTCTAAAGAACTGATTAGTGGTAGTGAAGGATGTCCACATGACATTACAGTGGACAATACTGACATTTGTTTCACTGTACCAAATTAATAGACTTGAACATCTAAATACTTGCATGAAGCTTGCATTTAATATGACCTTACACTGGAACAGCACTCATATTTAACAGCATTTATAAAACTAGGCATTTCAAATTAATAATTTCATGAACATATACAGTATATATTACTGTATATATACTGTATATAATCTTACTGTTCATGGAGATGTAGAAATAGAGAAATTATCTGCATGTGGAAGTTGTTAAGATCTATTTTCTGGTACTGATGGAAGTTTCTCAAAATAGCCCTTTAAGTCTTTCTTATCAAGTTATCTTTTTCTAGATAAGACATTTAGCTATGGTTTTTGCATGCACATTTGTATAATTGACTTTTTCTTCACCTCAGGCTCACCTGCTAAGTTTCTCCCTGATTTCAGGATTCTTAATTTCATTTTTCAGATCTTCAAAAGTCTGAGCTGAAGAAAGATTACAGTAAACTCTAAAATCATGGTAGGGAGGAATTCCATGATCTCTGCCTCTCTGAATATTCATAGCTGCCAGATCTAAAGCCACAGTACGTGCCATGGAGAAGAGTCTTTCTGTTAATTCTGTATTGAGTAATTGTGACGGGACACGCATCTTACCAGCAACACCAAAAAATCCCCTTAGAAGTGGATCAATGCCTCCTTCATTTACAATCCGAAATGGAGAGAAGAATGCCTTATGAAGAGGTAGATGACCTTGTGGAATAGGTTCAAAGTTTTCATCCAGTCGATACAGAAAAGGATTAATGAGTGTGTGACCAAACCTAAAAGCGGCAGTTGCAAACTCATTAGTTATGCCAGAATTAACACTGGGATCATAACCCTTATATTCGCCAAGCATCTTCATGCCTACCTCTCCAAAGATCTTAGGGAGCCAGTGGCTAAATGTTATGTGTTGCATTTCTGCACCAACAATTTTGCGTGTTTCATGATATATTGTGTCACCGTCCCAGTGTGGATTGAGTTTCAGTAGCTCTGTGGCAATTCTGTTGTGTTCTCTAAACCACAACGTGTGGATGCTGGTAAGACCCAACTGTTCGTTAGAGCGCTGATCACCAGCTAAAAAGCAGGGTATTGGGCTCTCATTTTCATCTCTCATACATTCTGTTGGTGGGCCAGTGGCAAATGGAAGAAGAGGCTTGCCAGATCTCTGTACAATGCCCTGCCTCAGAAGACCCCTCTGACTCGCCAAGTCTCTGATTTCTAGTGCTTCGTGGTCTGAGCTGCCATACACATTGGACGCGTCAATGTATGAAGTCAGCTGGTTGATCTGTTCTCGTGGGTACACAGAATTCATCAGGAGAGATGTCATGCCGCTTCCACAAACTGGGCTGGAGCGTACGAAAAACATGCAGCGTGCACCATTTCTAACTCTGGGATCATTTGGTGGTATCATGATGGAAAAGCATGGAGGATCATTCGTACAAACAGAACTGCAATGCTGACCATCTGAAAACCTGGCCTCACTTAGCGCAGCCACGGTGAGGTCAAGGTCATGGTCAAGAAACTGACCCCACTGCATGAGCATGTGAGTGTACTGGTCGTCAGGAGTCACGGTTTCCGTCCCGATCAGAGTAGTAGAAACCAAGCGAGGCATTGGGAGTGCGTAGCCATTGGAGAGTCTTCTGGGTTCAATTCCCCGAGGCAAATTAAATCCATTTTCATAGACTGACTTTAACAGACGTTCAAAAGCCGTCAGAGAAGCGCCCCACATGGGATGCTGGAGGTTGTTGCACGTTCCATCGTGCGTCCTGTACTTCTGGTGGAAGCACATATCTGAGCAGTTGTTCACTCGTCGATGGGCTGTACAGCCTGAGAGATTGGCTATCAGATTCAAGTACTGTGGGGATACAAGGTCATTATAGTGATAACCTGAAAGAGAAAACAGAGGAAGATAACAATCAGATAATTCACAGACTCATGGTCCCCCTACAGATCACAAATGTATTTGAAATGCTATTTTATTTTACATTTCCCACCAGATTACACATCCTTATGACAGCAATAATCATATATGTATATTTGAGCATTAGGTCATTTGAACAACTTGACCATCACTAGGTCAGAAGGAAACTTTCTAAAATGCCAATTCAAGTGCAACTTTTAGAAAATGATCACAAAAGGAGCTCATTACTTATTTGGTCAGTTGGGAAAGCAACGATATTGTCAGAAATAAAAGTCTCATATTGAAGCAAATAGAACATTTTCTTCATGTTAGTAAAAGCATTTAAAAAATGTCAGTAACATCTAAATGGACTTCAAGACTTTAGCTTTTGACACTTGCTTAGTCACTGAACATTACTATTTTGTTTTGTTTTATTACAGTGAAGTTGTAAATTTAAAGAACAAAAAGTCAATGAAAAAATAAAATAACCACCAACAATAGAGCCAAACGCAGAATGATCTCTAAGATTAATGTTGTGGAGTAACTCATATTCACATTACTCTGGACAAGTTTCTATAGAAAAGTAGTATGTGTGTAGTATTTGGCACAGATTTCCTCTGCAATCTACATCTTTCACCTCTGGGACTAAAACATACTTACCATTGTCCTGTATTTTTTTCTCAGTTCATACTGAGTTTTGTATAGTTCATATACAAAATATATATTGTAATTCATTAGAATTATGCTTTTAGAACCTCAAACTAAGGTTATGTGTTGCATGATCTCTGTTATGGTATGATGGTGTATGGAAGGACTGAAGACCATAAGGCCTCCCTGTACAGTGTTGGGTTACTGCAAATAGCAGAAGAGTCAGCCTGTACCTTGTCCTTCCTGCCTATTAACAATCATTGTAAGAGTCAGTTTTACTTAGCAACATTTGGATTTAATTTCAGGGAGAAAAATTCTGGCTACATCTACATTATCAGCTTCTGTAGACCAACAAAAATGTCTCAATAAAGTGAAATTTTTGCTGCTGAGTAAGACATGCCTACTGTATTCAGGAGTAGGTTTCCTTCACAAAATCTTTACTTTGTACTCCTGGACCAAATATGGGCCTGGACTTGATTCTTCATTTAATTTAAAAAGAATTCACATTATTCAAGACCGTATCACAAATCACACCAAAAGACAGTAAGTGGGAACAACTTCAAAAACCAAAAGGCAAACCATGAGTGACTAATGGATATAGAGTGTGGATGAACAAAGTTCCAGGATCCAAGAAAAAGTCCAGGAGGTGGAGTATTTGGCAGCGTAGACGTACATTTAGCTAACTAGAAACCATCATACACCACCATGGATCTTGATCTGGAAAGCTTGCAGTCAGGAAAAAACCAAACAAGCTGTACAAAGGCAAATGGAAAAAAGGAAGTGAGCGAGTGTAGAGTGGTACTGTATTCCCACAGGCTTGAGGGGCTCCCAGCATGATGGCAAACACTCAGAAATATGAACTGAATGCAGTTTTGCAAGAGGTCAGTGTCGGTTAATTGCACACAGTTGGGAAATATTACTTTTAGCACTGAGCTCAGCCCCAGTGTGCCTGCAAAGACAATGGTCTTCATCTAAATTCAACACATAAACGTGTGCTAGGCACAACTGGCTCTCTGCCAACTTCCACAATGCAGGGCAATTGCAAACAAACTACCTAAAGCCCAGCTTTGTCTTTGGCTTGAAAGGGACTGGGTTGCTCACAGTTTTTCAGCTGGGACAGGACCCGTGCTCAGCCAGGGAAGTTGTTTTCTCAGCCTAAGGCTATGAGTACTCCACATGGTTTACAAGTCAAAGCAAAGATATTCAGAGATTTAGTGCTTGCATTAGGCAAAGCTAACATGCTCATGTAGACATACCGAAATTATTTTATGGAATATTCCATACTAGGAAAAAGAAAAACAAACCACACAGCAAAACCTGTCAGTGCTACTGGGTAATGCAGCAAAATACATACTCTGAGGACCTAATTGATAGCATATTAAAATCCTGGCTACCAGGGCAGCTTAATTCTAGAACTACGCCTAGAAAACTTATCTTGATTGTCATCCCACTTCTGAAATCAAGTTGTGAACAATACTCTACTGTGAATCTTTTGGGTAGGATAAACTTCAGTACTAATTTAGAATAAAAGGCTCAGGTTCTCTCTTTAGAAGTTCAAGTGGGATGTAATATCTCATGATGGGTTTTGGCTTTCTGATGCCAGCTATTAATCCTTAATTACCTCTCACATTGTAGGCACTAACTTTGCCTTTGCTCTCTAACAGGCTGGGAGCTGGGCATTTCCAGTGCTTAGAAGCTGGCTAGCTCAATTCACATATTACCTTTTCTTTTCAAAGAGAGGAAGGTGTGTCATAGAGTCACAGAAATATTGATTATAAGGAACCTCTTATCCACTATCTTATTCAAGCTCCTGCTTGAAGTAGAGCTGTTTCCAGTACTAGATAGCTAAATGTCTGGTCTATCTGGCTTGAAAACCTGCCAATTCTGAGACTCCTCCACCTTTATGGATTAGTTGTTCCAGTGCTGCCCAGGTCTTCTGGAGAGAAACTGTTTCCTAGCATCTAATCTGAACCTCCATTAATGGCCATTCCCCTTGTTATACAGTCTGGGATTGCAGAGGAGAATTTGGCTCCATAGTCTTTCCTTGGGATACTCAAAGGTTTTGCAACAAAAAAATAGTCTCTGACTGGGAAACTGTCACATTTCTCAACTGTTCCCAATGTAAAAGTACTGAATAACACCTTTCATTTGGCTCTGCATTTTGAAATAAAATCAAATAAGGACAAAAATTACTATTAAATATCGGAGTATTGGGCAATTTAAATGAAAACAGATTTATTTTACTATCCAAGTTTCCCTCAAAGGCAGGTTTCTTTGGATTCTGTAGGTCTGAAAAGTAAGATCCGGTTGCAAACAGAATTTCCAGTACCACAGAAAGTTGTCTGATTTTGTGTTTATTAACTAGTATCCAAAGGCTTTAATGCCAGTTTTTTGTAAACCTTAGGTATTTCACTATTATGAATCCTAGCCAACCATTTCTCACACATCAATTTTATATATTCCTAGAACTATATATTTATAGCATATATATTTGATATTCTTGAATATGCAGCTAATTAGAGAACCAAACTGAGTGGGGTGGCTCTTCTAAAATATCAGCCTTCAGTGAATTTTGAGTAAGTTTTTGTGGTAAACAATTTATAACAAATTATCTGCTCAGCTCTAAGAATGAGTAGCAAGCTTCTTTCATTAGCAAATGTGACAGTACACCACAAAACTTGCTTTCTTTAGTCTTGTAAATACTTGCTAGTTCATGGTCAGTGTTAAAGTTTTCAAAAGTTACAATAAATACTCAATTATAAACATCAAAAAGAATATAATGAGTAAAAGTATTTCCTCTAGATTGTCAGTGTAGTTTTTGGCTATGTCTCAAGTCTCAAAAGCTATCCTAAAACTCTATAATTATTTCCAAATGCTTCAACCCTATGTTTCAAGCTTATCCACATATATATCTACACATATTAGCTGTATGTACTCCAGCTGGACTTCATGAGTTTGACTGGAATACAATACCTAAAATTCAGAAATTAAACCTCACACTTTTTTTTGCTACTTATAAAAATCAACAAGATATGTATTTCTCATTACATCAGGTCAGTGTTAAACAAAGAAATTAGCTTAGTTTGACACTCATTTATAAAGTAGCAAATAATTCTTTGAATACTATTGTGGTACATGCAGAAACCTTGCTTTGTAAGGCATACAAACCCTTCTTGTTATGTTATCTTTTCTCCTTGCCAAGGTATGCTGACATTAAATGTTTTTTCTTAAAGAAACAGGAACAAAATACTGCTTATTTTTAACATGTGACAATAGTCCTAATAAATTAACACACAGAGAATTAACAAACAGGATACATTATGTACTTCCAATATATTAAGTTTGACCAGCAGAAGAATCAAAATCTGAACTTTTTCCATGGAACTCCACCTGGAGAGCTCAGAGTTGTATAGTGAACAATGTGCAAACCAAGGAAGAAATTTAAAAAAGTTTTGCAAAGTCAAATACTTCACTGATTTCAATGCAATGGTTCTGCAGCTGGGATCAAATCTCAGAAAATTAATGTCTCCTGAAGTATAATGACTTTAAAAGGCAAATACATGTCAAAACAGAAAAATAAGGAAAGAATACTGACTTGTTCCATTCAGGTCAACCATTAGACCATCCTGTACATGATCTTGAATAAGCTGTAAGGTCCTTTCAAATATTTCCCCAGCTCTTGCTTGCTCAACAGTGTACGGGTCCCTTGGGTACCGAAATAAGGCTAGCAAATCATTTGGAGAACGAGGACGACTGATAGGTAATTTGGAAAAAAATAGTAAGTGTACACAGGAGTTACAAAACAAAAATACTAAATAAATCATATAAATGTTCAGCAATGTGATTAGTACATACCTTGGTTATTCATCTCAAAATGGAAGCAAACCAAGAAGAAAAAAATTCAATAAAATAATAATATTTTAAGTATTTGGTAGTAATTAAAAATTTAGTAGCATTTTAATACGGATTATCTCAGCAGAAGAACAGCTGAAGTGAACAGAGATCTCAGCAGGAGTGTATAAACAATTGGAATCCTTACATGTTAAACTGTTAGTATTCTCAGAACCAACCAGACACTAGCAATGTCTTTTAAGTAATAAAATGGTATCTTGTTTAATAAATCTCCCATTATTTCTAGCATATAAAAAAATCAATTCTGACTTCTCAATACAAAAAAAAAAAAAAATAAAAAAATAAATACCTGTCAAAAAGATGTGTACGTGTTGAATTTATTGCTCTGTCAACAGTTGCAATTGCTTCCACAATTGACGTTTGTACAAAAGGATCTCCATTTCGGCTGACATTAGGAACTAGAGAAAAAGGAATTCACATATTATTGCAAAAATGGCCACACACAAAAAGATACTTCCATAAAACAGAGTCTAGACACGACATCATTTTAGTTCTACAAAATAAACCCTTGTTCTTTAAATGTTAGTTCATCCAAATATAAAAGTCTTAACCATTTTGGAATTCTATCAAGGCATATTAAATTAGAACCAAATTAATTTAAATGAGAAGTTAACCTAATCTTCAAAATCATCTAGCTTATAACTCAAAACCAAGATAAAGTTAAGATAGATGCATACACTGTTTAGCTGTCCTTTAATTAGACCAACAATTTCAAATGCAGATGATCAAATAAAAAATGAATTATTATTCTTATTAAGGTTTTTTTTCTGGTGCATTATCAGATTTCAGGTGTTGGTATCAAGAGCCTGACCTATAACCACTGAAATCAATGCAGGTTTCCCCTTTGATTTCAACTAGTTCTGAATTAATATTGAATTCAATGTAAGAACTTAAAGGGCTTACAGGAATGTGCTGAAAATGGTACATAATGAACATAATCTACATAACTGAATGAACATAAATTAACATTGCTCTTCTCCTGATCTTAGTATAATAAACAACAAAGATTAATTTTAAAGAGCAGTACATATTTTTTTTTAATTTAGATCTGCTTTGTTTCCTACTTTAAAATTATCTTCTTAATACTAGATTAAAACTCATATGCTTAAATGCTATTTGACAACTGCACACAACACTGGAAACTCAATAATGCATAGGCCTTTTTATGCAGTGCTTAGTTGCAGCTGGATGTTTGTACAGACTACGTAGGACTAAACCTCCCTTTCAGACTAAACTAAGAACTACCAGATCCAGGGGCAACAGCTAACAATTTCCAGAGCATGTTTAGATTGGAGAGGTCACACAGGAAGAAGGGTAAAGTAGGGAAAAAGTCCAAAGCAAATATACTAGAATAAAATCAGCAGATGTACAAAATCATCTGACATAAAAACTGTTGTTTACAGTTTACAGTTCCTCATTACTTTTTTTTTTTTTTTCCCCTAGGCAACTTTTCATTATTCCTTCCTAAGTGTCAGCTTAAATTGTGTCTACATGAGTTTCATAGTCTAGACCCATTCAATCAAACTTAACCCTCTACACCATCAAATAAAACAGTCCCTGGAACCCTATAGCTGCAGATGAAGCCCCTTTCTGTGCCCTGAGGCCAGTCTCAGGCTTTTAGCAGTATATTCCCAGCATCCAAAATCAGCTGACCCTTTCCACACTGCCTCAGGGCAATAGTCCCACATCTGCCCTAATTACCAACTGACTTTGCTTGACATCTTCATTTTCAACAGTAACCATACAGAAACACTATTAGATAAGATATTTTAGTTTAGGAAGATGTTATTAACTGGTTTAAATTTTAAATTTTAATTGTTTCAGTGTTTGTGTGCCTTGGATGACCTGAATAGAGCAAAGTTGCAGTCTGTATAAATCCAGTGGCTGGTTACTTTCCTTAGTGCTGTCTACAATAGATGTAAACTTGGTGTTTACTTGCAGGGTTATCTTCCTGATTAATGGTATACATGGGCTGAATTATAAACCTTGGTCAGATGTTAGCTATTCTGTACTTGATTTTTGTTTAGACTATTTATTGCTAGAAGTTCTTTTTTTAGACTGACAAATGTTAGTAAAGCTCCTTGTAAGAGTCTCCCACAATACTTTGTTTTAATTTGGGCAGAGAAGGGGAATGACTTTTACAAAACAATAGAAAAGGACAGAAGAAAATGGCTAAAGAAAATATATATAATATATATTAATATATATTATATATTATAAAAATATGCATAATGTAAAATATATATAATCTATTATATATATTATAATATATATATAATTCATATTAATATAAATTAATTAATATTTAAAATATTATCCAACACAGCCAGCAAAACCTGTTCCCAGCTTCTATACACTTGCCTTTATTTGGTCTCAATCTTAAGTGTTTTGATTTAGAAACACTCATAAAAGTTTAAAAGAAATGATTACATGCAAGTTTTTAGGCATTTCTGGCTATGTTATTACAAATACTATCTACACAACAAATAACCAATACTTATAATCTGTCCACTTGTCCTCTTTGTTCCTCTGACAGGAACAGTTTTTAAAGCAGCCATAGTAAAACGGCACCTCAGAGCCCACTAGTCTGAAGGAAAAATTTCATTTACAGTTTCAGATGGAATGCAGATTAATTAAGTGTAGTATCACTAATTTTAGGTTCATTTATGCTACAGTTTAGAATAAATTACCCACATTATAATTATTTATTGCAAATCAGTAAATAAGTAGTTTTGGAGTTTGGTGATTTCAGCAGATAATGATCAATTTACAGCTGTACTAAGTGAATGAAACTCATTTCCACTGGTGTTTTATTTCAAATCATGATTTCATTTTTCAGCATTCTTAGTGACTTGAGAACTAGCTAATCTTTCCTAAACAAAAACAATTTTTGCTATGCATATCCAGATTTTCATAGACTCTCTTTCCTTTGTTGACTTCATACATATAGATAGAAACTTATTACTTAATGATTCCTAGCCCTACAATTTTTCTCTCCTGAATAATGATTACAGATTAAAGAAATATTCTTCATAGAAGAAAGTACAGATTGAAAGTCTACTAAAAGCAACCTAAGACAGGTAACATCATAGTTTTATTGATACCAAGGCAAACAATACATTAGAAAAATCACTGATACCTCTTTATCAATTTAGTAAGCAAAATACAGAACATCCCAAATAATACTGGGAAACAACATCCAATATATTGAAGATATCTTCACATCAATCTTCAAAACACCAAAGAATTCTATACTAATTTTATATTTTAATAAAAATAAATATTAATTATAGAATGAAATGTATAATAAAATTAATTAAATATAAATAATTTTATACTTTTTATATTTATTATGTTATATACTAATCTTTTTAAGATACAAAAATCTTGTCTTCTATTCTCTACTGAGACACAAAAATCATGCCATTTTCTTTTACTTTCCAACAAAATCAAGCTGAAAAATCAGCAGTTTTAGTCAATAACTCAGAAAAGCACTATGGTCAATCTTTGTAGCAAAGTTATTTTCTTAGCCTCTTTTTCTGCTTTTTTGTAATTTTTTACATAGTAGCAGTTGATAACTACTATTTGCCATTATTACTTTCAAATATTTAGAACAAGTTCAAATATTCTCCTTTTTTTTCTGTTTTCTCTTTTAGCTTCTTAAGGTCTGTATGACTTTCCTAAACAGTTTTGCAATAGCTGCAGTCTAATTTTCAATGAAGCACTTTGAAGATGCTAGAAGACTTTTATCAACTTATTTCTAAAAATTAGACTGGGTATTTGACTAGCAAATTCTAAAAGCTCTACATAATATCTCAAGAAGAAAGTTGAAAGATAAACTTGAGCCCAAAGTATAGTTGGTTTTGGGGCTTAACATCTAGAGAAACTCTTATTGTGACATTACTGTCTTGCTAAAATATGGGGAAAAAGAGAGAATCTTGGGAGAAAAATAGAAATATGAATGAAATAATTAATTTAGCATTTTGACAACTTTTTTCCATTTTACATGTTAGGCAATTAGGACAAATCTAACAATCTAAGTCATACACAAGTTTGTATCTTACCATTTACACTGAGCACCATACTAACAGAGGAGTATCCGATGGTGTTGCGGGCAACACATTCATAGCGACCTTCATCAGCTGTGCCCACATCACGAATGGTGAGAAATCCCTCTGGACTAACATGGAATTTTCCACTCTCAGTTACCTGTACTCCATCCTGCAGGAAAACCCAAAGTTTACTAACTCAAAACATACTTCTGCTCATACATGGTTTTTTGTCATCTTTTCCTCTTCTGCTTTTATTTATAATTTCATATTTCTACTGTGTATGCCAAAAAGTTCACAGTCAGATAGGTTTAGATAAGCTTATATAGAAAAATCAGATGTATTTCTAAATTGTACAGTGTATTTCTTTACTTCTAAAATTACTCATTATTATAAATCAAAGAATTTTAATAGGCTTTCACCACATAAAATCTATGACTTAAAAATAAGATAGCACCACTTGAGAATATACATATTTTATTTTTCTCAAAATTAACTACTGAAGTAGATTTCAAGAGCACTATATATATACATATATATATATATATATATATATCAGTTCTTCATATGCTATACATTTAGAAGCTTCTTCCGGTTCATTAAAGTAAATTTCTATTACTCTTTGATTGAAGGGAAGAATATAATTAGAAAAATTTAATTTCAATATTAGCAACTCATTTATTCACTGGTATCTCTGCTAATCCTCTATAGTTTGATATTGCAATTATTATATCAATGGAAATCAAAGCCAAAAAGAAAGTTACCAAAGCCTGTCCTGGCTGGTCTCAACCTAGCACTAGCAAATGGCTTCAATACAGCATTTCTTACTGTCTTATATCTATAATATCATTGAAAGTGTGAATATTAGTAGGATATTCACACAGAACTGTCACTAAATACAGACCTTTCAAAGCATACATTATGAATTTTAGTTGGTCTGCATAATAATTTGCATAATTCCATATGCATATTTTTCTATGTAAAATTCAGGTTTAGTATCTATATACATGCTCCAATTTAAATACTTATTGGCTGGACTTCAGGTAATGTTTTCAGACATCAAAGGAAACAATAATTTGACCATGAGCACTTTCAATAATTAATTATGAAGAGATGGAAAGGCCACTGCCTCTCTATAATAACTGAATATGTAGTACCTTGTTCCATGTAATGACTGGCTCCGGCTCTCCTTGAGCACTGCATGGGATCTGCACGTTTGTGCCAACCTCCACTGTCATGTCACTGGGAACACTGGCAAATACAGGAGTCACTAAAAAAGCCAAATGATACACTGATAATGTATGAAATACAACTTGTGCAAAAGATTATCAAAAAATAGGTCAACACTCTTTTTTTATCAGTTACTGAACATTTCTAAATCTATTACTGAGTCTATCTTCACACTTTTAATTCCTTATAACATCGTTTTAAGGATTAAATTCCTTTCTCCTTGAAGGAACTAGCTTCCCATGGTGTATATTCTTTGCTGGATAAAAAACTGGCTGGATGGTCAGGCCAGAGATAGTGGTGAATGGAATTACATCCAGTTGGTGGCCAGTCACAAGGGGGTTCCCCAGGGCTCAGTACTGGTGCCAGCCCAATTTAATATTTTCATCGATAACCAGGATGAGGGGATGAAGTGCGCACTAAGCAAGGTCATAGACAACACTAAGTTGGGTGGGAGTGTTGATCTGCTGGAGGGTAGAATGACTCTACAGAGGGAGCTGGACAGGCTGAATAGATGGGCTGAGGCCAATTGTATGAGGTACAACAAGGCCAAGAGCCAGGTGCTGCCTTTGGATCACAGCAATCTCCTGCAGTGCTGCAGGCTGAGGACAGAGTGCCTGGAAACCTGCCTGGTGGAAAAGGACCTGGAGGTGCTGGTGACAGCAGCTGAATATGAGCCAGTGTGTGCCCAGGTGGCCAAGCAGGCCAAAGGCATCCTGGCCTGTGTCAGCAATAGTGTGGCCAGCAGGAGCAGGGGAGTGATTGTCCCCCTCTACTCAGAACTGGTGAAACCACACCTCAAGTGCTGTGTGCAGTTCTGGGCCCCTCACTACATAAAAGACATTGTGGTGCTGGACCATGTCCAGATAAAGGCTGGTAACAAGTGACAGAACAAGATGAAATGCCCTTAAGGTGCACTTAAGGTTTAGATTAAATATAGGGAAAAAATTTTGCTTTGTCAAGCACTGGAACAGACTGTCCAGGGAAGCTGTACAATCACCATCCCTGGAAGTGTTCCAAAAATGTGTGGATATGGCACTTAAGGACATGGTTTAATAGTGAACATGGTGGTATGGTGAGCATGCTACACTGACAGTTGGACTTGATGAAAGGTCTTTTCCAACCTTAGAGATTCTTTGACCTTTTTCCTGAGATCTGCTTCAGGATGATTTTGAAGTACTCTTAACTTCTAACATAATGGGCTAGTAATTGTCAAAACCACTTAAGTTCCATTAATTTAGAGCTTTGAAAAATATTTCTGTTCATAGCTAAATCTGTACAAAGTCAACAGAATTAATATTGCATTAACTTCTGTTATCTTTTTTTTGTTGTTGTTTTATCTTTTTTTAAGTAACAACAACTGCAATTTCTTAGATGACAAAAGCAAAACCTTCCACAACTCATTTAGCTGAGTCTCTCAGCCTGACTGGCTGAGGCACTGAGTCTTGACAGAGGTTCTATGTCCATGACACCCATGAACCTCAACCCTTAAAACATAAAAACATCACCTTCAATTCTAAGGACAGAGTATACTGTTACCTAAATCCACCGTGAATAAAATGAATGTGTTTTTAAACTCTAATTTTCTTCAAATCCAAATTGATGCCTGGCACTCAGATATCATCATGAGAAGCACATACAGGATTATGAAGACATTAAGAATTCTATTTCTGCTGTAACATATACTGCTATGTTACTGATGTCATGATACTGATATTTAGGGGGGAGTGGGAGAGGGTGGAGGGCTATGCTTCTACAGGGAAGTATTTGGATATAAATCCACTGCAGTCACTTATACTACCAACCAAATCAGGCCCTACTGGTAAACTGTACACAAATGGCTGCAAAGGACCAGAAACCAGTTCAAATAAGGCATCCAGGAACAGATGTCCAGCACTAGGAGGGTAAGAGAGCCTGGCTCTGTGGATGTGAGCTGAGTCATGCCAGCAAACAGATCTGGACCATTAATCTGTATTCATTAATAATGATTTAACCACATTGAACAATGACTAGACATTCCCCAGCTGAACAGTCCTTTTGTTAGAAGCCCAGAAGAAAAAAACTGTCTTCTTGCACAATTGAAAACAGCATTGCAAATAATCTGTGGAGAGCACCAATTTCAGGCTACATATTCAGCCTTCAATATTGCATTTACTATCTTTTGGTCACTGAATTTTGCAACCTGAGATGCATAAAAATTGTTATATTAAACTTTACTCAAGTCCAGTGTAAAGCTGGATATAAGCAGTTATAACTTTTCCAGCTGGAAAGGAGTAAAACTTTTTTAAACTGATACTTGTTTTATATAATTTTAATCAACATTTTATATAAGTTAAAAAAAATCTCTATTTTGACAAATCCATCTACTCTGAACTATGAAATATCAATAGAATTTTTTTTCTGACAAACTTCTAAACTCATTTGAGCCCTTTTTACCAATATACTGTTTTAAACTAGATCAGTAAAAACAAATGTTTTGAATTACATGTTTTATCTCCTTGAATTCAGATAAACATCAAAGTACTTAAATAAATTATGAATGGTAATAAGATTACAATTTATCCTAGAAGTAACTTACTTAGTTACTTAATTGAAAAAAAAGTATAAAAATGGAGTTTTTGGGTTTGGGGTTGGAGTTTCGGGACTTTCTTTTGTATAATTTTATTTTCAGTAAAAGGAATGACTTTTCTTTGTGAAGTTCATTCCACTTCTGTAAAATAAAGTTCTGTTTCTGGACATTAATAACACCATTTAACTAACATCATAGAGCCTCATTGGAAACTAGGCTTTTCACAAAATAAAATATTTTCCAAAGCATGGGAATACCTCAAAGCAAACATCCAATTCTTACCAAAAATAAAAAACTAAATCAGATAAACCTCTTTCCCAGAAGACAGACTCTTCTAAAGGAATGATACCCTGCACAAATACCGGTAAGTATCCAGATGTTATTTATTGGAAACCACCTGGTATCTAAAAGGAGATATACTCAGAAACAATCACAAATGGTACTGTGTATTTTAGTGCTAGCTTAAATATTTCTTTCTTTTTTCTGTTTTTTCTTCCCAGCAGCTGTACATGGGTTGTACCTCTAGGCTGCACAGTCAGGTATACAACGATTCGCTGAGATCCAATAATGTTGACAGCTTGGCATTCGTACTGTCCTTGGTCATGCAGGGCAACCCTGGAAATCCTCAGTGTTCCCGAGGATAGAACTAAGTGTCTTCTGTCAACAGACAGCTGGCCTCCTGAAACATACAACAACATCATTTGCTCTTTACCACAACAAAGTCCCTTTGTGTCACAAAAAACAAAACCCAGAAGGTTCTAAATTTGATAAAACACTGGAAAATAATAAAGTTTCATAAAAAAATCAAACAAAGAACCCCAAAAACAAACAAGAAAAAAAGTTTGAAACCTTTGCTTCTAAGAAGATAAACATGAAAAGCAAACAAATTATACATATGCACACAATCATAATTCTGATCTCTTCTTTTGTTTGTGGTAAAAATAAATATTTTCATTTAAGGAGCATGCTAAATCATCCAAATGAGAAGGCATGAAAACACCAACATGTGTTACTGTTCTCATCATATTATTGCCATGTGTGTAAGACACAATTTATCTCATTTGTCTAGGCCTAGATAATCCACAGAAAAATACACATGGCCCTGAAAAAAATGGAATATAAGTAAAATGAACGCACATAAGTGTCTGTACCCTATCCTCCCTTTCTGGACATTTCATTTGATTGAAGCAGTCTAAATAGAGGGAGAAACAAGGAGGTTATCAGCATCAAAATTATGTGCAGTTTTTTAAAAATCTGCTTCATGTACAATAATTTAGAATTTCCTAAGAGAAATTTAGCCTGCCAGAGTTTTTCCACTTGAATGAACCAGAATTTTTGCTTACCGATAAGACATCCGCTACAATATTTCTTCCTGCTGGATTTGGCTTAATGCCTTTAGAGCCATAACTTGATAAAACAGTTAGCACAGTGCACCCTGTAGTTTCTGTCAATGTGAATTAGGTGACAGAGATGCTGGTACACCGGTGCCAGTTACAGGTTGGACTGTTCTGGTTTCTGACGAGAGCACATCCCACCGATTTTCAGAACTCCAGTTAATGACAGTCATCTCCATTTCTTCTGCAGTACAACAGCAGTGATACATGCTGCTATGTGTAATTTGCCTCATATTTCGTAAACATTTATTATTAGGAATCTATTATAGACACATATATTTTAGTGGCTCTTTTTTACTTAAAAATGAAAAATGCTTGGACAGCTGGCTCCTGTGGGACACCTTGCCTTTCCCAGCTGAAGGAGAAAGAGATAAACTGTTTCCTTCAGAGACATCTGAAGCATCTAAACAAACACATGCAGTTCCTTTCAATAAAGAAGTGATGCCAATATGACTGCTAAAAGATCTTAGTAGTTTAAAAGTAAGAATGGAACACACTTACCTCCTTTAGTCCAGGCAATAACGGGCTGGGGATAACCTTGTGCTTCACAAGGGAAATCAACTGTTTGTCCCTCAATCACTGTTTTGTCTTGTGGAGTGACAGTAAACTGAGGTAGAGCTACAGAAGAGAAAATAAAGCAATTAAAAAAAAAAAATTGAAAAAATTTATGACTACATACTGTTTCCTGTGTAAGTTGAGATAGCACATATTAGAGGGAAGAGAGATGCTAATTGAATTTTTTTATATTGTGACCCCTAGAGAGAAAAGAGTTAGGGAAGCCACTTTTGCAAAAGGAGCATCTCTCTCACAACTTGGCCCTGATGTCAGTGAAGGCATGTGGGATCTACTGTCACAGATCCAAAACAAGAGGTACAGTAAGAATCAAACATAGAGTCTTCCCTGGATTAAAAATACAATCTTCTCTTTCTCTCAAAACTTCCCAGTTAAATTGGGAAGAAAATGTAATTTAATCAAAATCTTCTTGAGCTGCTTATTTTCTTCCATGAAAGCAATGAGTGAGCCTGGGCCAGATTCTGCAGTAACACTGTGCACTACCAGTGTGAGAAGTATTTGTTCAGCTCTCAAAACACAATTATCCACTGGTAAATAATAAATGTACAAACCACACAGACAAGTTGTTTTGTATATCTTTAGAACTCATTAAGAAGGAATTTGTAATCTTAACTGTTTGCCAGCTAAAGATTTTAAAATGAGAACAGAAGCAAACAAATTTAAAGGTTACTTAAAGTATTTTGGGAATAAAAGTTTCAGCATGAAAGTGTTTGCAAAAAATATTATCAACATATACAGGAGACTTTGATAGTTGATCTCAAATACTTTATAATCACACTATTGACATACAATATCACAATTATTGCAATCACAAGTTAGAGTACTTTGACTTTTGCT
This sequence comes from Parus major, assembly GCF_001522545.3. Classification (NCBI taxonomy): domain Eukaryota; kingdom Metazoa; phylum Chordata; class Aves; order Passeriformes; family Paridae; genus Parus; species Parus major. The sequence goes on from NC_031770.1 coordinate 94,672,906, forward strand.
TTGCAGAAAAGCTGCGCGAATGTCTCAGGTGGTAGAATAATAGTTCCTATCAAACTCAGCAGAAAAGGTTTCCACATTCACTGAAGTGTCTACAAAAGAAAAGTGGCAGAGATCTCTATTCAAAACTCCACTTCTAGTTCTCCAGGCACAAATTCTAATCTCTAGCATTGCTGCCTGTTACAGAAAATATTTAATCATTCTAAAATTTGACACTGCTTGTTTGTTCCTCCATGCAAACAAAACATAAGAAATTAACATTTGAAAACTTCTGATAATAATCAATGAAACAGAATTTTCAGGGAAATAGTATATAATACCTTACTCTGTGTGAAATGTATAGCAACTTCCCTATGGATTAAAACAGTGCAATTAGAAGTAAAAACTTTTATGTTTTTAGTTTGGCTCTGTCAATTCAGAAGAAAAGACAAATCCACACAATTTCAAGTAATATGTCTCTCCTAGTTCAACATTATTTACCTTGGACAATGATGTATGCAGTCGCATGGATGTTATCTATGCTGTTAGTTGCAAAACAGGTGTACTCGCCACTGTCTTCCTGCTTTACATTTTGTATATAAAGTCCTCCTGATGGAGTTATTGTGACACGAGGATCATTTGGGAGAGGGGTTCTGTCGCCTTTGGTCCAGGTAATTCGTGGCTGAGGATGCCCGGTTGCACTGCACTCCAAGGTAACACTCTCCCCAACCAGCACTTCGGTATTTTGTGGGTGAATCACAAAACTTGGCCGGGCTGTGACAAAACAGCAATACCTAAATGCAGCTTTTAGCTTGCACAGCTCTAAATTAGACAAATATAGTCTATAACTGGGGACACCTGGGGGGGTTTAATAGCTGTGTTCCAACATACCTCTAATCTCCATGCAAACTCTACCTTGCTTTAAATCTCATCTAACTCCAGACATCAATAGATTAAAAAAAAAAAGCTCATAATTGCTCTGATGTTTTTTCTTCAACTCCCATGAAAACAATTTTCAAACATTTTGTTCTCCTATCCTGATCTTTATAAAGGTCTCTTCAGAGGCATGGACATTGAGACCCAAAACACAAACAGGCTAAAAATTGTTTTAAGTGCACAAAAGCCAAAACCGATTAAGATACGTTTTAAGTAACTTTTCTCAAGTACATGAGTAATTTGCAGTGACATTTTAAGTTTACCTGATTCTTTGTGTCAAAACAAAATGTTCTCACAGCAAAGTCTGTGTTTTAAAAACATTACAGTCCTGGACTGGAATTTAGTCCTTCCAAACATGACGCTTTGGCTAGACAGGGCTAAAAGGCTCTTGAGCAAGGATGGCTGCACAGGGTCTGCTGAAGCTTCCATGAGTGGCCTGTTCAGCAGCTTGTGGTTTTTGGTATCCAGAGAGAACGTTACTGCATTGAGCAATGTTGCAATGCAAAGCCTCCTTTCCTAACCCTTCTACAGCCTACGAGACTATTATCAAAATTGCATACTACAATAAACATATTAATTAACCAGCTGAGTTGCATTTTTGTTCTAGGGACATTATAGCCTCATGATCTAGTTCTTAAGACACCCAAGCCAAACAAATCTACACCTCAGGCATGAAAGCATTTTATTTTTTAGTAATCTTATTATCAAAACAACTCTGTTTGAATACAAACTTCAGACTTAACGTTCTTTACCTGGTGACTCAAAGTATCTAAGAGTAACTTCCTGAGTTTTCACTTCTCCAGCCACATTTTTTGCCATGCATTGGTAAATGCCTTGGTCTGTTTCTTGAGTATTCTGAATCATCAATGTTCCATCATCTAGCAAGTTTAGACGGGAATCTTCTTTCATACTGAGCTCATTACTGGGAAGAAAAGGATCTGCTAGAGTTAAACCTTTAAATCACAAGTGCAGAAAACTGCCAAATAACAAAACCCAGGAGATAAATTGATAAATTACCCAAAGTAACTTGTGGGGAAAAAAAAGTTTTACTTTGTTAAAAATAACGGAACTTTAAATTTTCTCCTAAAGAGAAGAAGATGAAAAACAAATAATGAAATTATTGTGTTTATGCAAGTAATGCATCCTCAAAATGAGAAGTTGAAATAATTATATGAGGAAAAGCTTACAGGGGAAAACAAAGTGAACGAATGCACATATCTGGCCTATAGAAGGCTGTTCTAATTGATAACACAGTTAAAACTGTTTCCACTGGAAGTATGTCATGAAAGTTCAATATTCAGGATACTTTCTACTAAGAGAGAGGTTAGTTGTTACAAAACTATCTTTTTGCCTGGATTGTTCAAGGAGCACTAATGAACCTAATATAATTTGTAATGGTTTAAAATATAAGTTAAGGTCAGGTCTTCAGGTTAGGTCATGGATGAGTTTCTGCGATGTAATCTAAGAAGTCTTAAGGGGTTTTATTAAAGGAAGTTTTCCTCAGTCCACCCCTCATGATGAGGAAAGCACAGAGGAGGGATGAGATCACACCCCTTATGTACAAAACCCAGCCTACTGATCTATTCAACATACTGCTCACCACATTGATGGCTTTTGACTGAAATCTTGCCATATTCAACTACCTTGCAAAGAGCTTAGCTCTCATTCATGCAGCCAGGAAACAAGCCAGAGTCAATAATCCCTCACCCCAAGCTCAAGTTTCTTCTTAAAACTCCTATGTGTATTCTGAATGTGTTTTCTTTGTGTATTATAAATACATGAGCCAGAGAAAATTTTAAAGAAATAATTATACTATTCATGTTCAAGGCTCTGTTCTTGACATACTCCATAAATGCTGTACCTTTGCTGCACAAGGGGTTCTCACTGACATCAGTAGAAAGATATAGAACCAGGTCTCTAAACCACACCATTTCATCAGCAACTAACATGTCTTATATAAACTGTAAGGGAATTTATATTTCAGGTCAGGTTCTCCATTTGTATAACAGCATTATTAAGCCAAAGTCTGATTTGCTGATGATAAACTCACAGTTCGCATGTCCATTGTAAGCTGACACCAGTTCAGGAGGGTGATGTGCTGGCACAAGGCAGGTCCAGCTGTGCTGGGGAGCCAGGCTCTGGGCACAGCCTGAGCAGCCACTCTGCAGCAGGCTGGCCCTTGGGCTGTTGAACGATAGTTACCCTTTATAGAACCTTCCCCCCATCTTCTAAGGGGTGAGGGAAAGAGATACAGCAGGTTGCCCAGACTATGTGGGCAATATAGTCTGTTGTGCTATCTCCACCCTTAGAGGCTTTTAAGACCCATCCAAAGCAATCTGGTATAATCCTGCTTTGAGCAGAAGGCTGCACTGGAGGCCTCCTCCAACCTGAATTACACTACAGTCTTGTAAGACTTGCCTGCCCTCCCATGTACTGGTTTGAGGAGACTGAAAATGGTTGTCTCCCTCCTCTCCAGGGACAGAGCTACACCTTGAGAGAAGCTACCTCAAGAGGAGCTAGGGTTCTAGAAGGAGTTCTCTGAAATTTTGATTGTATCCAGCTGGAGTCCTTAAAAAAAGGTATTTTTTTCTCTGCCCCAAAACACATGCAAATGCTGAGTAATCTGCAGACTGTACGTGCAACATGTCCACAGTGGATTGCCTGATACATTTATAAATGATTTAGTATTACAGGTGTGAGCAGCTTTGCAGCTGAACATCTTACAAATAGTACTAGAGTAATAATACTTTCGAGTTACCAACTTAGATGCTCAGAATTACTAATAAAAAAGATATGGGCCATTATTACTTCATATGCTTATTTTAATTATAGCATGTTTTTGCTGTGACTATTTCACATATTACCATACACTGCACATGGACATGCACCCAGAAATGTACACACACACACACAGGCAAATGTACTTATATCAAGTTTCTCTCTTCCTCTTTTAAACTTACTTGTTTCTAAGCCAGATAATTTCTGGTTTAGGATTGCCTTCAGCCCTGCAAGTGAAGTACACTGTATTCCCTGAGGTAACGTCCACATCCTGAGGCTCTGATGTAATTCTTGGCCTCTCTGTATCAACAATAAAACATACAAAGAACTCATACTTATTTTAAAACTGCTAAAAACTGGTAAACAAAAATATTTCCACACACCTTGTAAAAAATATTTTTCATAAATCTTACGACTTAATATATGTATATGCTTAGTCAGGATTAAATTCACTTTTCCCTGTGCAAAAGTGACTGTGGGATTTCTGACCTCCTTCATTGTTCCTTAGGACCTTTCAGCAGACTGCAAATAGATTGTGCAAATTTGTATCAGGTTCTAAAGTGGCTGTTTTATTTATTTGAACAAAGCCTCAAATTGCCTATGAAGGAAAAACTTTAAAGCAGCAAGCACAAATGCAATTTAAAATAACTTCCTCTAGATAAGTATCAGTGCCTAACCTGCCTCACAGAATAATTTGTACAGCTTGTTTCCTGCAGTTTCCATATTCAGACTCCTTAGATATGCAGAGAGCTGGTAGGATGCCATGTGCATTATTCTTACCCCAGATTTGTACTATCTTTTTTCAAGAACCTTGTAGGTGCTTCTGGTTGTAATTCTCATGATCAGAATTATATCCAATACATAACCAAAAATTTACTTATTTTGTACTTATTATATTTATACTTATTTACTTCATTAAGTGGATGGGCAGGCAAATGCCCATAGCTTGATGAGAAATCTGCATTTTGATTTCAGAACAGGAGAGGTGCAGGACCAAGTCCCAGGTGCCCATGGGGCCAAACTTTTGTACCCCTAGGGTGAAGGCATACAGACAGAAGGATTACAGAGGTCCATTAATCCTCAGTGGCAGAGGATTTCAGTGCTTGTGTGGGGCACTTCTTGTAATTATAGATGAGTCAAAAAATAATTCAGTGGCCCAATCCCAATTCCTACATCAACAAAAATTTTTAAGGCAAGAACTGTGCCATCAGGAACAATTCAGTAAAGCACCTTTCTTTCCTTTCACCTATATAGAAGAGAATAAACAACACCAAATAATATTAACACCATCGACCCTAGCTAACAATCCTGTTATGATCAGAACTGAAATACAAAAGGGAAAAATAAACTCCTTCAGGATAATCACCCTTAGTTCTTCAAGGGGAAATTTCAAACATGGTTATATTTGTTTCATTAAAGAAAGGCTGAAGGGTAAAAGCAATCAATTCACCCAGAAGTACACAAAACTAGAAAAGGAATGCAGATTTTTAGGTATAACCAATATTAACCAGAGGTGGTCAGTGTTAATAAACAGAACAAATAATTCTAACTCCCCCAAAAAATACAGCTTGAGTACATGCAACCTATTAAACAATCCACCAGGAAGTGGCAAACTCACCACAGTTCAGTTCTTCTGGTGTTATTGTGGCCACTGATCTTCCCTGGATCCTCCGTGGATACTCACAGGTAGCTGCTGCCTGAGCATTGCCAGACTCCGCGTACGTCTTCAGCAGCTCCGCCAGCCACAGGATTTCACAGTCACAGTGAAGAGCGTTGGAGTCCAAACGCCTGCACAAAACAAGGAGCAGCCACAGCTCTGTTAGCAAGCCTCAGCCATCCTGCTAGGACCAACATGGTTCTGTAAATGGAGCAGTGCCTTCATCTGTGAATACAGACAACAGCCCAACATGCAGTACAGTTGATGCTTACTTGGTTATAGGCATTCTGGTAGTTTTTATTAGAAGAATATGTATTATTTTTATTGCCCAAAGAACAATCTATGTATATTATTTATTCCATAAAATAATGATTACAAACAAATCCAATATATGAAATAAACTTTAGTCAGTAACTAAAGAAAACAGATATAAAACAATGTTCTCAATCTATGCACATAAACAACTGGAGCACAGTTAAGAAAAAAAACATTCAATATTTAAAAGAATTACACCATAAAAGGCATTTGCAAGGAAGATAAATATTGTAAGAGAAGATACAGTCTAATTGGGTTAATTAATATTTCATTAGTTCAATGATAATTCAATTTACTTACAGTCTCTTCATAGATTCTAAGTGACTAAATGTTCCAGGAATCAAATGAGCTATTCTGTTGTTATGCAAAAACCTGTTAAAAACACAGAAATATGCATGTAATAATTCAGATTTTGTGATGCATTCATTTCATTTACATACTTCTGGAAGGTTTTCAAGAAAAAAAAAATTAAACCTGTTCAGCAACTCACTGTCTACGATTTTTTAAGTGGCCTCCAAGGTGTACTTGGGTATGTCCATGTGGTGATAAAGAAGCCATAAGTAACTACAAGGAAGTGAGTTCATAAGCATTCAAATTAGAAATTAAAAAACAAAAAAAAAGGTCCTAAATAAATTGTCTAGTTCTTCATTCATAACATTTATTTTAGGCCAAACATTGATCACAGATCTTTGGGAAATAGTTTTGCAAAGCAAAAATAAACCACAGGCAATGCTCACTTCTGCATGCCTCCAAGGTCAGCCTCAGCAAAGTGTTCTTGGAAAGACTATGTAGTAGTTACACTAAAAAAAAATGGATTAAAAACAATCTGTGGCAATGATAAAAACATTATTTTTTGTTTCAAACGCTTGATTTAATTCAAACAAGGAAGCAAGCTGTCTTCTGAATCTTACCCCAAGAAAAACAAACTTACAGCCTTTCAAGTTTTGGAAGATGAGTAAAGGATTCAGGTTCCAACGTTTCTATTTGATTAAAGTGCAGATACCTGAAAATATGTTAAACAAAAAGAAAAATATTGAAACAATTTTCTTAATTGGCGAAATATTTTAAAGAATTTATTGTTTCCATACTCTTTACAGATCTAAATGGCCATAGTGATGTAGCAGCTTTTTTTCTGTTACCATCTGAATCTAATACTTGAATCTATTACTTGAATCTGAGAAATAAAAGACATGACAAACAAAGAAGGGTTTGCAGATCACTACACTGAGTGTGAGTGTGTGTACATATATGAGCAAAAAACCCCTCCATTGCTTTGGAGATTTTAAAGACAATACTTTGAACACTGTTTTGCCAAAATGATATTCATTGTATGCATGCTTGGAATAACTTAACAAAAAAAAGAAAATTATTATTTTTTCCTAGGAAAAATGTTAGAGGTTATTTAGAAAACATTTACAGTTTCCAGCACAATAACATTTTCTGTGAGCAAATGCTTTCATTTCCGTGAGTCAAAATTTCAAAAGATGCTGAGAAATAACCTTCCCTAGTCCATGAACATTGGCATTTAAAGCTGTCAATAATCTCAAAACCAAATTTGTAATATAAACCCAAGTTTAACTAATTTGGCTTTAGACAAAGGGCTTCCTAGCAATTGTTGCTGTTGATGCTCTCTTGATGCTTATGCAAGCTATTAGCATTATACAACAATAAATCTACACAGCTGTTAATGCTGTAAAGTTGAAAAAGTTAACAAAACAATTAGCCAGACTATTTATCTGTAAGTATTGTGAAAATGGACTGCAAAGACAGGATCATTCCAGCATTGACTATTTTCCTTAACCTTGCAAATGACAAAACAAATGTAATAGATAAGACTGGCACAAGAAACTGTGAAAATGATTTATAGACTTTGGAACCTGATTATATCTTTATACTCTTTAAACTCTTTAAGTTTCCTATTAGACCTCAGACAAACTCGGGAACCTCTGGAGAATGTGCATATCAAGAATTCACTGTGCTCTGAAGAACAAAAAAGCCTATTATTTAAAAACAGTGAGAACAACTCAGAGCTCAGTATCTCCTGAAACATCAACCCCTCAGCATGAGCAGGACAAGGACAAGGGGATTTTCCTGAGCTGAGCCAGATGGCGGCTGGGCAGAGAGGGAAGCGGGAAGAAGTGGTGATTCTGGCCAAGGCCTTGCAGGGAGCCCTGGAAGGCGCGTGCAGAGGGAAGCCAGGCACATGCCTGGCAGCCTCCCAGGACAAGCGCAGCCAGCGAGCGGTGCCAAGGAGCAGTGAATGGGGACCACGGAAAAAGCCAATAAATCAGCACGGCCGTGATCAAGCACATCACAGTGTCAAGCCTGCCTACTGCCAGTGCAACGCCTGGCCACAGCAAACACTGAGCACAGAGCATGGTCTTGTTAGCATGAACAATCAAGGACTGCATCACCTTGCTGTGAATTCCAGTTTTCATCTCCCCGTTGAAAATACATGGCTATTTCTTCTAAATCAGATCTCAAAGGCAGATATTTCCAGAAAGGTTCATTCCAATTGCCAGCAGAGAGAAGAGAGACCTCAGAGTGAGGAAGAACTGGCAGGACAAGGACTGGGCATGGCCCAGCCATGAGATGGGCAGGCACAGCTTGGCAGGAGCCAGGGCTCTGCTCATCCCCCTTTCAGGATCAGCATATGGGAGGGGGCAAGGCAAGGTGGGGATCACTGCAATGAAGGAGGACAAAGGGAAAAACCAGGCACAACTATAGGGTTTGTTACCTCTGAAGCAGCTTTCATTCTGGAAAAAGTTACAAAGACTACTGCTTTTGTATGCAGCAGTGATTTTTTCCTTTCTAGCTTTCTTAGTTTTTTATAAGACATTTTTATGTCTTGTGAGCACCTTGCAAACACATCTCTTTATATTCCAAATAAATTAATCTCTCTCACTTCTTTGACAAGAAGGCAAAGTTTGTAGGCACATCTTATTTGAATAAACATTGGTAAAAGCAGACACATTGAGGCACACAACCCCTTCTTCAGGGCCACAAATCAGAGTGAAATTAGAAAGAGAGAAAAACCACCTGAGAGAGGTATTCTAAGTAGCATATAACATTGCAAGTCTTGAAACAACCATAATGACTGTTTAGTACTCAGGACTATTAGAATTACAGATGTAATCAATATATGCCTGAGAAGTCACTTTATTTTTCCAAACAAATTAAAAAATATATTTTTATTATAAACCTTGTCTTGTTTACAAGCCCACATCACTGCAGATACAAACTCAATAATTCAGGTGCTAAAGAACAGTTAAATTTACCTCATCAGACACCACTTTGTCTAAAGTAGCTCAAAAAAATCAAATACTGAAATCCAGCTATAAAATACTCTTAACTGCTCCATAGTAGTTGGGCTACACAAGTTAGGTGGGTTTTGCAGATCTTTAAATTATTAGACCTAAAAAAGTCCTGAGCAACCTATCACGTAACTTATTAATAGAACAAGGTGTTAAATATCTGGCCAAAATAATTTGTAATTCAAAATAAATAGATGCAGAAACCAGATTGCATTTTAAGTCTACAATAAAAGGAATAAAAAATACCTGGCATAATGACCTACACTTTATTCCTGCATTATCACTTAGGTTTATCACTTCTATTATTTTCTTTTGTGTACTACATTAAAGTTCTGTAAAGGTATATTTTGATATTTTAATTAATATGGTAATTGCTTGGATTTAAAATTCACGTTAAAGGTAATCATATTCAGGAAATAATCTCACACTATCATATCTTTATAGTCATCTTTTATGTTCAGAGTACAAAGCACTAAAATAGTAATGTAATAAATGTAATAAATATTAAAAAGTCTAATAAATATTTAAAATATGTAATAAATATTTAATGTAATAAATATGTGATAAATATTAAAAATACTTTCAGAATGAAAATTGAAAGAAAAAGAGTGCAGGAGTGATTTTTAAATACCTACATCTCTTTCTTAATCCCAAACTCACTATCTAGAATTAAACAGAAGGAAAGGAAATACTTATAGGGAAAAAAAATCCAAATGAAACACCTTGAGAGGAAGATTTTTTCAAATAAACATGGCATAGGATTGTCTTTTTTATTATTAATCTTATAGGACAAAAATTTACAGTAAAATTCAGTCCCAGTGGAATTTTTCACAGCACTATATTTAGGATTATGTCTTACGTATCTTTGTAGCTTTTGATGAGGAGAACTTTTATCATATATGCCGATTGTTCCTTTTCTAATAGTATCATCACATCTTTGGGGAAGTACTTGCTAACCCATTGGCTGAGTATAATCTATGTTCTGAATATTTAAACAGCATGTTTGCCCTTTAGATTGTTTGAAAGAGAATGAACAAACATATATGTTCCATATTCATCAAAGAGCTTTCTCTGCTCAGGGACAAGAAGTAGCAGCCTTAAACCATTAGGAAAAAGATAAAAATGTATGTTGTGGTAATGATATAAAATATTGGAACAGGATACTTAAGGAGATTATGGAATCTGCACTGAAGACTTTTAAAATAAGGCCAGACAAGTATCTGTTTCCAGATTGTTGTCCCTAGCTGATCTTCTTGTAGAATATTAAAGATATATTCCTCAAGACCCCACCACTTTGGATTTGTCTGATTGTTTATTAATTAATTATCTTTCATTATTCCTTTCCACAGATAGTTTTAGCAGCAACTTTACACAGAGTCCACTGTGTTAAATGTGCATAACTGCTGACATAGAGTTATGCAAAAAACATAGGAACTTGTAGTATAAAAAAAAAATAAATAGCCACTTCAAAAATACTGGAAATGGAGTTGAGGTAAATCAACTTAATATAACAAACCGTATCACCTTATGTTAGTTGAGGTTTCTGTCTATTAATTCCCCCTAAATATGTAAATGTGTACATAAACTACATCACAACTAATAATAGCTTATAAAGAACAAAATTAGTATGTTAATATGAAAGTTAAAAGAAAATGCATAGCTAGGACTAGGTAAACAGATTTAAATAATAACATTAATAATTGTGTATCCCATTGTTAAATACTGGAGAGTACATTTTTTGTCCCTGATATATACAACTCATAAGCTGAGATCTCCAAAATGTGACAGATATTTGGAAGCAAAGCAATGTACACACATCTGGAAATTGACTCCATTTAAAGCTAGATCTTGGGATCCAAACTCATGACCTCCCAAGCGGGGTATTTGTGACATTTCAGGTGGGAGTCAGCTGTCAAGCCCAGGCACACAGAGGCACAGAGCAGTTGTCTAAGCCCAGGCACACAGAGGCAGCCCTCCTTGCATTTCATGTGTTCTGTCTGCCTTCTGGCTGCTGCTCTGAAAAAATGTAAGCTTCCTGCTGCTTTCTGCTGCCTTTGCCAGACCCAAACATATGTCTTGCAGATTTACCAGTGTCTAAACTGGTACTAAGCAGCGACTTTTCATCAGCTGACTCCCTCCCCTCATGGCCAGTCACAGGTGAAAAGTTAGGTGACAAAATAGATATATGGCTCAGCATGTTCAAGTACCTGAAATTGCCAATTTTTCTTCAGAATTCACCCTAGCACAAATAGGCTTCAAGATCTGATTCAAAGTTCTTATTCCCTTGGCAGAAATTTCCAAAGGAAAAGCTATTTTGACTACATCAGCAGCTAAGAATTCTGCTCTAGAGATTTAAGGAGGAACCTGCCAGCTGCAGTAAATACTTGGGGGGTTTTGTCCCTCATACATGCAACAGGCCTCCTGATTCTAACTACATTTAGTTTCTGTTAACAGAAATAACCAGCAAAAATGTGTTTGCTTTGCTGTTCAGGTATTTTTTAAAAAGCAACTATCAGTTGAATTCTGCTCCACTGGAGTAGAAGAAATTGCTGTGAAACAAATCTTTCCCTGAAATGTGGTCCAGAGTGCGTACTTCTGAGAACTCTGCTGAGCATTGAGAACAGCATTTGGCTGAGTTAACACAACCGGTAGCAAAATGTCTTTGATAACTTGAGGCCACAGAGACCTCAAATGCAGAAACATCGACATAGTTCTGTCAATACAGTTCAAAACTGAAATTAGGGCACTTGGGAATTTGTTTGCCAAGAATAACTTTTGTCTTGTCAGCAGTTTTTCTCCAAAGCTAATGTCATAAAACAGACCCTGTAGAGTCAGAACATATTTTTATGCAAAGATGCATAAATGCCAAATCTCTTGTAAACTGACAATCTCAAAGAGATTATATTTATTTCTGTGCCTGCCACTGGCTTCATGTGCTCCCATTTTCCCTCCTGTCAAGCTCTCTGTTTAGGAGAGAAGAGCTCTAAAAAGCAGTGCACTCTGATGCAGGCAGTGGGGAATTACCTGCCCCCCATTCCCCAGCAGCTGCAGGTGCTGCCATGGCCCATGGGCAGGCAATGAGCCGTGACTCTGCCAGGCTCCATTTCCACACTTCCCAGCTAGAGATGAGACTCAAGCCATGAGTCTGAACCTCAGTTTCATAATGAATAATGTTGGTGTCCCAAAAGTATGAGCTTAAGCTGATAGGCAGAGAGGCTTAACTGCCATATAGTGGAAAAGTATATTCAGAAAGTGTTTAATATTGATTTATACTCTTCAGTAATAACAGAGATCAACAGGAAAAAAAGAGCACAAGAAAAAAGGACAAATGTTGCAACTTGCATCCCACTGTGGCATGGGAAAGAACATTATTTTGGAAACAATAATTCAATAAATGGGCCCCAGTATTCCAAATTCTACACAGAAATTAAGTATTGCTATTATCATGCAAGTACCATCTACTCTACCAGTTGCCGTCAATATGGTGCAGAAATAATTTCTACAGCAAAAGGAGGAGAAAGGCATTAAGAAAAAACATTAGATATTTGTATACTTTTTATAATTAACACTTCTGTTTTACATAAAAGCTCCTCTTTCAAAAGACATCTATTGCACTCTAAAAGGAGCATGTATAATTTTGTACCCCTATGAAGTGTCATTTTATTTCATATATACTCAGTGTCTACTAATAACTATTATAGGTTTATAGTAACAAGGAAACTGTTACATATAGAACACTTGTAATACACTGATAGCTTTCAGGAGTTGAAAAATTTATATTCAGCCCTCAATTTATACACTGCAAAACTCATTTGTTTACTACTGTTTTTTGGTAGTCAAACTGTGAAACAGCTACATTGTATTTTCTTTTTTCTAAACATTATCACAATGAATGTAGGACAATGCTTTCTGATCAGAGTCATAAAATTGTTAAGGCTAGAAAAGATGTTTAGGATTTTCAAGTCTAAACATCAACCTACCAGCACTATCATGTTCATCACTAAACCATGAACTCAAAGTGCCACATCCAGTCATTTCTTGAATACTTCCAGGAAGAATGATTCCACTGCTTCCCTGGGCAGCCTGATTTGATTCTTTACCACCCTTTCCATGAAAAAAATTTTCATTTTATCCAATTCATAATATCCAATCTAAACCTCTCCTGGTACAACTTGAGGCCAATTCCTTTTGTCCTGTCGCTTGTTACCTGGGAGAAGAGACCACTCCCCAACTCACTGCAACCTCCTCCCAGGGTAGTGGTAGAGAGAAATTAAGGTCTCCACTGAGTCTCCTTTTCTCCAGGCTAAACAACCCCAGCTCACTCAGCTGCTCGTCACAGAATTTGTGCCCCAGCCCCTTCTCTGCCCTTCTCTGGACTCACGCCAGCAAGTCAATGTCTCTCCCACAGTGAGTATAAAACAAAATATAGTTGACCTTAATGGAATCAATGCAACTGTTTTTTTCATGTTTAGGACTGCATTCTTCATTCTTTTTCAGTGGAAATTATTCTTCATTATACAGGAAAAGAAGTATGATTTTAATTAATCTTTCTGGAGGATATTACTGAAACATCTACATTGCAAATGATGAACATCCTTACTTTTTAAACATCTGTATATGGCAATGATTAACACAAATGATAGCAAGGTTTATATTTAAAAACTTTTCTTGTTTCAAAATATAACAAAACTGGGTTGAACTTGCAGAGGCTAATTCAGCTTTAGTTATGCTGCACAAAACAAAGTAACTGCTGCAGTCAAAAGAACTGAGATATAAAAACCTGCAGAAATGAAAGCAGAATCTATCTCTAAGCAATACACATTAGTTTTCAACATTTTCCATAATAATTCTCCTTTGTCAAAGCTAGGTAACAATGTATAGAGACATCAGGAATGCAAATCACAAATGAAAGACAAACATAGAAATGAGGAATTTGACACAGAGATCAACTGTGTTTTTTTCACATGCAGATGATTATGGGGCTCTCTGCCCAACCCAGGGAGTGCAGACATGCAGAGCATGCAGGTAGGATGTACGGGTCAAGGCGTGCACTTTTCCTCTGCAGGGGAACCATGGAGATGACAGCACAGAAGAGAAAAGGCACTTACAGTTGTTCTAGAGAGGCAAGTCCTTTAAATGCTTGCCTGTCAATTGACTGGATTTCATTCTTGTACAAATAGCTGAAACAAGAAACAATCAGTAATATTAGTACACAAACAAGAGCTACATGAAGGTGGAAAAGAAGAATTAAGTTGACACGTGAAGACAGTTTTTCAACTACATATTAGAAAAAAAAAATACAAATCAAAAACTAAAAACATAAAATATTCTGTCCTTGAGATTTCATCCCAAATGACTAGCAGGAAAGACAAAAGTCTGGGGCCTTGAAGGCCCTGAGGCTGATACCCAAATGGACTTGGGCTTCCCAGTGCTCTTGGTATTACTTACTGGATTTTTGTCCCTTGTTTTCTTGATTGGTTGGCCAAATGTCAAAATAAATTCAACTCAATGGGACAGAATTGCATTAGAAGTGTCTTTACCAGAACACACTGATGCCACTGGCCTCTTGTTTTCTTTAAAATATCCCATCTGAATACTGGTACAAATATTCAAATTAGGATTGTGAGTCTTTTACTGGACTTGGAGAACAAAGAAAAGTGAGAAATTTCTGTAACTCCGCCTGTGTCACCTTTGTGATATTAACAAAAAAAATACAAGTTAGAATATTGGTATCACATCCATAAAGCAGCACTCTATATTTGTTTTATCATTGTGTAGAAGATGGACATTAGGTCCCATTGGTACTCTATAATATAAACAAAATAAACATGCGGAGTATCAGTATGATCACGTCTGTTGTCTAGACCTTTTTTATGGAATTAAAACAAATCAGGAAGGATCAGTGTATGTGATCATGTTCATCATGCTCTTAGCAGTAAGGATGGTTTAGTGAGAGGGTACTGGAGAAAAATCTCAGTTTAGCTGATGACTACAGTTTCTGCATGGAGGCAGCCAATGAAAATACTTTGGGGGCTCAGTGTCAGTCACTCTTTTTGTGTTAGGATAGGCACAGGTTTGCAGTTAAGAACTTTTTCACAATTATTTGACAAATGATTTGAAACTCAGTTAATCAGGCATGGGTTTCTATGAAAAGGGGATGAAGAGACTTTGTACCACAAATGACTTTATTAGCAGGCATCTTATTAGTAGTGGTTTTGGGTTTTCCATAATTAAAGTTTTCAGTAACTTACTGGAAATATTGCAAACTCCTTTTGGTGCAACAGAAAAAATACTGGCTCTGCTGGAGATGGTGGTAGTTTTTACACTGATGTGCCAATGGGCAACATTTCACAATAGGCCCTAACAAGGAAAGAAGTTGTAGGTATTTGGTAATCAACTAATGACAACTTTGGTGAGCAATAAGGAGTAGTATCTTTCCTTTGAGACTAAATTAACTTTTCCAATGCACTGCTTGTTGAGAATCTGACACATTAATATACAGAGATTCCTGGGTGCTATATTTAAGTAGATATGCATCTGAATAAAAAAGCAAAATACTTCCAAGAACAGGTAACATGGAAGTAAAAATTTCTGAGGTTTTTAAAATATTCAAAACCAGGAAAAAACTACTGTCATGCGAAATTACTATAAAAACTTCAAAAATAATTTGCTAACTGTGATTTTATATGTGGAACTGGTTTTTATTCTGTTTGAAAAAAAATATTTCATGAGTATTAAAATATGTGTTTTGGCTCAGATTTACCAATTCATTTGAGGACCACAGTCACTACAATTTTCTCTTCTTAATTTTCCTGTTTGATATTCAATTCCTATCTTATTTTCCTGTGAGAATTTTAAACATACTTTTTCACTCCTTAGAAATTTTTGAGGACTGAACAGCTGAAGTGTTATTTATCTTTTTTAATACACTTAATTCCACTTGGCAGTGTGGAAATCCCTCTTACTTCTGAGTACTAAACTTCTGGTCAGACCACAGAACTAAAGTAGGCTTAGACAGACTGGATAACCACCCTCAGTTAATTATGTCTTGTGGGCATTTCAACAATTTTATTCAAAAAATATTAATCAGATTTTTAAAATGTTTTACCACAATAATTCATATAACTTTTATTCACTCTCTGCAGACAAAACACTGCAGAGAGTGAAAATCAGAGGTGAGTTAGACCAGGATAATGACTGTAGGATTGCAGGCCACACTTCATGGAAGGGAGCAGCATTTAGGAGTTCTTACCAAGCCACTGCAGTGAGTCTTTATTTGGGATTCAGCTTTAAACCAGCACTTTTTCCATTCTGACCAGAAAACCCTCAGCTGCAGGAAACTCAACCATCCTCAGTCATATCCTCCTCAACCATATCCTCCCTTCACAGAGAAACCTCAGCAACCTCAGGGCTACCTCATGTTCTATGACAAATGCATTAACCAGACTTCCATTTAATTACGCAGCTGTTTCACTGAGGATATTAACAGAAAGAAGAATATATAATTGTTTGCCTAATGGAGAGAGACATGACAATATATAGTACAAATAAGTTTCACTCAAAAAATATTTGTCCCTCTAAAATGGTACTGTGCACATACAGAGTTATAGAAGTAAAACTTTGTAAACACTGCTAAATTTTAACAAACATTCTCAAAATTTACCTCAGTTACATTATCAGAAAACAAATTTAGTACAACTAGGGAAAAAATAATTTATCATTTAATTTACCTAAAAGCTCTCTTACAGAGCTGAATATTAGAATTTTATAGGAGATGAACAAACAGTGGATTAAGAAGAAAAACGGATATATTCTATTAAGACATTAAATTATTTTTGGACAATCACTAATACCTATTGCTAGAAATGTTAAAAAAACAAACAAACAAACAAACATTCTTTTCCAGAAGCCCAAGCAAGGCTCCTAGAGATCATACACTTAATAAATTAAAAAATAGGTGATCAGTTACCAGAAAATTTGGGAGAAAATTTAATTTAAAAGCCTGCTAGATTGCCTATGAGGATATTATTGGGGGGTTCATTTTTTTTTTTTTAATGGGCCATCTTAAAAATCATGTGATTCAAGGAAAGTAAGATCCAGATATATTTGTTTGGAACTAGAGGGGAAAAAAAGCAAAAATTAACAGGCATTGTAGAGTCAAATTTCATAAGTAAATTAACACCCAAAGACAGGTTTACATAGGAACATGAAGGATACAGTGGAACCAGCAACATGAATTACAAAAAACAGAGATCTGGAATCACTGGAGTTGCCCAGAGGACAAAGTAACATGACAAGGACAGCAAAAGTGGCAGAAGGCACAGAAAGAAATGAGACCTAATCTCATTCTGAAAGGGTGAGGTCAGAAATTCCACATTCTGGCCAACCTCTAACACGTCATCTACCACTACTACTTCATTCAACAGACAGAAAACAAAACTTGCATGTTCCCTGTTAGTATTTGTGGAACTGACACACCTCATACAGTCTTAGTTATCATTTACCGCATGCTTATGGTAATCCTTTTATGTCTGTTTCCTCATCTATGCATTTCATACCAAGCAAACACACAATGGTGTTGGCAAAGTTAATTTCATTCCCCAGTTTTATTTCTTTCACTTCCTTCATGTTATCTTCTAGTTCACTGCTCTGTAAATGTCTAATACATGTTCTCTTTATCTGGAAAGGTTTTTTTTTAATAGCTAACCTATATTATGTATTTTGCCATATCTCCTCCTGAATTCTTTCATTTGTAACTTACCTTCATTTTTTTCACTTCTGATTCCAAATCTTCTAGTATTCTGTATATTGAAATGGTAATAATATGTTTACCTTCAATTACAAACTGTCTTCTCTCTTGAAGAATAAACTGTTGATTTTTAGGCTTAGGAAGAATTAGCCTATCAAGTTTCTACCAATTTACCTGCACCAACCTTATAAGGTTAGGAAGCTTACTAAAGAGCCTTATTGCCAAGACTAAGGTATATGGAGTGAAGACAGATGGACAGAAAAGCAGAGAAGCAGAAAAAAAGGACCCTCTGAGTGTCACAACAAAACAATTACATTTCTTTCTTTCCAACCTTTAGTATATTAATACAAAACCAAATCATTATCACAAACAGCACAAAAAATAACACAAAATTGTTTTTATAATTTCCAGAATTTCAATTGCACAAAGAACAAGATAATAAAAAATCCTAAGAAACAGTTTAAAAATGATGTGCACAATTTTCTTTTTATGATATAAAGAACAGCTTTTAAGTGATGAATACCTTCAAATTGAAGAGAAAATTGGGAAAATATTACTCTTTGCCAAAATGTGTTCTTCAGACAGATAGTTCCGGTAACATTTACTCCTCATAAAACTCTAAGCTCTACTTCAGAAAGGAAAAGTACAACAAAGCATTTGAAAATCCTGATTTAGATCCTGCTGTCATACAAGAATGGATCTTAACATCTATCTCTCAGAGACTGGCTTTTTAAAAAAAATAAATATGCTGATTTATATTTTATTTATATAAAAAGATATAATTGTGAATATTTTTACCTGGTTTTATATATGCATGTTTACTAATTGTTATAGATTTTATATTTATATATACTCACATTTTACTAAGTCAGGACCACTGAGAAATTACAGGTTTTTTAAAATTCATCAGGGAATTATACATTTCCTGAACCATATGCGATCCAGTAGAAGTTGTCATAAGAACAGAAGTCATAACACCAACAAGTCTAGTCATAAACTAGATTAATGATCTAGTTTTATGAAACGTGACAGTACAAGTTAGGTTTGCAAATATCCACAGGACCAGATGATACTGAGCCTAAATTTTTCCAGGTAATTTGACTTTAACATAGTATGTTCTGAGCAGTATTTATAACTTTTGTACAATCTCTCTCCCCAGTTTCTACTTCAGTGGATCCTATTGGAAAGAAATTTGTTTTGTTCCTTTGTTTTGTTTTGTTCCTTTCATTTCACAGAATACAGTTAGCATTCAGTTACTCAGCTGAAACTTTCACTGCTGAATGGTATTGGTTTTTTACATTTAAGTCTTCTGTTTTGATAACATGACCAGTACCAGAAATTTTGTAATTTTAAGGCTATACAATTTAAACATCTGTCACAATTATTGAAACAAGTAAAAAAACCCTTAAAGTTTAATTTTGAAAACCAAAGGATAGCTTAAAGAGCTCTCTGCAGTTGCATAAATTACCATACTAAACTTTATATTTAAATTTTCCATAAAACAACAAGAAAATAAGATCTTCCTCTTAACAATATAGATACTGACAACCATTACTACATGTAAACAAAAACAAATCAGAGTTCAACTATCCTTTTTAGCTCTTTCATCAAACTGAACACATAGTTGAGCTTTATTTCAGGTTTACTACAGCTAGGCAAAGGCAGGCATGTGAAAACAAATAAGTATTAAGAATCAAGAAAAATCTTTGTACAGCTGCTGACTGTGGAAAAAGTTAAGCAAACTTCATGTAGTGAAACCTTATGTACTACACTACCAGAACCATCATGCAAACATTTTTTGTAAGAAATACAATCATCATGGGCTTTAATCATTCATTGCCAATGGGCTGTTCAATAATCTTTTCCCTCCTATTGTGTATAGGTTAAACAATTCCATTACTGAAATACAATATACATAAAAATGAGAGCAGGAAATGTAATCAAGCACAACTTGAAAAAACAGATAATGTGCCTGCACAAATTGATGTGATTTTCTCCCTGCTCCCACCTCCTTAGAGCTCTTCTGGCTGTATTCTTGCAAACTGCATGGAAAATTCAGCTTCTGAATTGTTCCCAAAGTAATAAAATCTCAATGTGACCTTTTCTTTCTGTATGTCATTCAAGTAACCATCAATCAATACTCCAAGACAATGGAGTGAAACTTTTCTAAATGACACTCCATAAGATCGATTCCAGAAACTAGAGCTGAGAATCCATGACAACTTACTATGCAGCTTTAATCTATTACACAGACAAAAATAATATTGCTGATGCCTTTCGTTTATTCATATAATTAATACCCTTGGTATGTTTGTTAAGAGAGAAGTTAGGCTTAAAATGTACAAGATGACTGAAGACCTAGAACTAACAGCAAATCATGTGCATACTTTGGTATTTTGGGTTTGATTGAATTTTTCACTTATGAATTCAGTGAAAAATTTTGGGATCGTTAATAAGCTCAAGTAGGTTACAAGCTTCTGCAGACACAACCTTTGGACTAGCTACTTTTAAACCACTTTTCAAAGGACAAAAAGTACCTCTGTGAAGATTTCAGTGAACCATTGAAGAGGTGGTTTCCTACACCTTTCAACATATCCCTTTTTAAATTATAAGTTGCATATGATAAACAGCAATTAGTAAGTCCTTTAAAACATATTGCCTACAGACAGCAGTTTCTTATTAGTAACTAATTAGAGAAACACAGTTGCCCCACCCCATAAATTCATTTCACAGATTTATCTGTGCAGTTTATCTCCTGATAAAGTGAATCAGATAGCAATCACCATCTCAGATGAGAAAACTTTCCCACTGAAGAAGCTCTTACACAGTGATGAAAAAGTGACATTCATTTAACTTACAGATATTTCAGATTTTCAAGATCTTCAAATGCCCCACTAGGAATTCTTTTGATTTGATTGTTGTTAAGAAGCCTACAAAAAGAAATAAAAAATGATTTATTTTAACATAAAGGAACACTATGGAAAAGAAAGTGTAAAAGCAGGGGCAATATAATGTTAAATAGAAAATGCTTTTCCTCTTAATTGTAACTGTTAGAGAAAGAAAGGTTATGTGCTTACAGCTGCTCAACCACTATCTTGCAGGTGAAAACCTGGAAAAATTAGACAGAATTAAAAAAAAAAAAAAATAACCCCAAACACATAGAAACAGCAACAAAGATAAACAAACAAAAGCACAAACCTAACCAAAAACCAAAAAGACCCACCCAGAAGTAGAATAATGTAGTTTCTTGCAGGCATCTGAGATGTAGGTGAAGAGGAAAAAAGAACCTTTCACATCAAGTCTACACATCAGTTTGAAACTGATAAAAACAAAGATTTGTCACTAGCAGGTGAATTAAAGTGGCTTTTCCCAGATGTTTCTTAGCAATATTTTGTGTACTGGGCCCTCTACATTGTACAGAAACATCTGTATGTACAGAGTTGAACTCATCCCTCATACACTGGTTTTACAAAGAGAAGTGAATTCAAAACTAATGTAGCCTGTCTTTATTTGGGACTTGCGGGTATCAGATCAGCGATTAGGACAGTTAGAACTTGAGCTGGATATCTGGGAGAAATTGTAATTCAAAACTGGAGATCAACTGCAAACAGAGGTATGATCAAAGGAGACTGGAAATAGGGACAGCTAAGAATATCTTGGCAACAAAGATTTGGACAAGATACTTGTCAGGGAAAGTCCTATCATTTCTTCTGGTGTGAATATAGAGTACAAGATGTGTCAGCGTACTTGTCATGATGTGCCTGCAGATAAGTAGTGATCCAAAGTTCACTGATATCACTACTGTATTCCAGTTCATATACTACTTGTGTTCTGGGAAACAGTCACATTTGCTATTGTAAGTTATGTACACTTAAAAGTAAAAAGAACTGTCTATGTTAATTCCTCTTCATGCCAGTTAATATATTAAAGAAGAGAAACATGTATACATTTGTTTTAAAAGTGATGCCTGAAGGAATGATAGAGGAGATACAAAGTTTAAATGATAATACCCATACTAATTGTATTAATGGTAGTAAAAGATCTTTTAGAAAGACTTTTCTTCACAATTGTATATGATAACAAAGACCTCCATGAAAGGCAGCTCAGGAGGAACAAAACCATTTGATTCCTGCCAGTCCTGATAAGCACATTAGAATAGGAAAGTTCAGAGTATGTCAGAATTTGTCAGATATTTTGTAACACATTTGCACATCTGAGCCTTTGAACAGCTTTCTTGTAACTCCGTGGTTTATTATGTGATATTCCACCAAAGCAATTTAGCACTATGTCAAAAAAATCATACAACAATGGTCTGCATTTTTAATGAAATTCAATTAAAGAATGTTAATCAAATACAACTATGCAAATAATTTTATTTTTATTTTGATAGACGTTTTTGCCTTCAAGTATTTTGGTCCTAACGCCCCTTCTCCCACCTGTGTAAATGCTACAGCTCAAATTTATGAGACTACTTACCTGTGAAAAATGAGCAAATATGACACGTTACCAAATTGATCACATTAAGTCAAACGGGAAGGGGTCTTAAGCTTGAAAAAGAACTTACAGTGTGTTCAGGTTTTTAAGCCGTCTAAACTCTCCAGGCTGGATTTCTTTAATCCTATTAAATCGTAGGTCTCTGTAGAATAAAAAAAATAAAAAAATAAAAATTATGATATTAAAGAGGCTGTTTATTTTTTCATATGAAAAACTGAATTAAGTATAAGTCTTTTGTGATGACTGACTAGCCTCTGTTCATAAACCACAGCTTTTGACCAAAGCAAAAGAAATCCAAATGCTGTTTGACAAGTTTAGGCAGAGGATTCACCAAATCCAGCCTCAGCTGTCAGCTGAAGGCTGTATCTAAGTTAAGAACTGGTCATGAAGTATGTTCTCTTCCACAGTGAAGCAACTTGTAATGGGTTGTTCAGCATTTCACTAAAATTAATTGTGTCTGTACTATAAAAGCCGTTTGTACATAATACTGCAGGACTAAAATGCTTATTTATAAATAAACAGATATAGAAACATTTACATCAGATAAAAAATAACTAAGTTGTCTTGCTTTTCAGACATGTAAACCCAGCTGCCTGTAGCTAGGCATTTCCTTATTTAATTTTACTTGCTCTTAATTTTTTATATGTTTCTACCACCTTCAGTTCCCTGCTAGCTCTATAGCTTAATGAGAACTTCTCCAAGAAGAAGGAAACCTACTCCTCAAGTAAAGTTCTGTAGAGAGAGCAGGGAACAAGGTGGAAGTGGAGCAGGGATGTGGGGAAACACCTTGGCTGTGCCAGTCTCACCCCTCTCCTGCTGAGAGCATACAGCAGAGCTTCCCACCTCTGCCACGTCCTGTTCTCCCAACTCTATGTCTGGCTACTGTATTCCAGCAGCTCCAAATTGGTTTAACAACTGGTTAGAACCAGCAATAAACCCATGTAAAAGAACCCAGACCAACCAGGAAATAATTTTCTGCCTGATAAGCAAAATGGGCGGGCTTCCTGGGAGAGCACTCAGGTGAGGGGAGGACTACAGGACCAGGGGAAAGAAAGCAGGGTGATAAATCTGTCCTCCTCCCTAGCTGTGCTGGACAGCCTCCCTTACACAACACTCAGTGAATTGAGGATTTCCAGATTTAGAAGCACAAATTTTCACAGCTCTAACTTGCTCTTCACAAAAATTAGTTCTACTTTAACAGCATTAAGTTTTGCTCATCACTCAGATGTTTTGTGTCATACATATATGTTCCTGACAAGAAGGAGATGCTGCCTCTGAACCTCAGGTGCCAAGATATTCTAAACAACCACAGAATGTAATATCCTGCACTGAGAAGGAACAGCAGATCCCCCTGCAAGAATCATTGGACATGACATACCATTTGCTTTTCTTGCTTTTTCTAGATTATCTGATAGTTTATTGTGTTCCAAAGCAGCATTTCAGTTTTGATTCAAATAGTCAAAAGTGCAAAAGCTTCAATATTCATGAATGAAATATTGTAGTACTTTTCAAAAAGTTTCAAACAACCATTGAACCATGAAACCTGAGTACTTTTCAAAAGTTTCAAACAACCATTACAACCACCAATATTTAGCTCCTAAAAACCTCTTCTTTTAGACATAAAATAATATACATTTATCCATATGAAAAGCAAGTCTATTCCCTACAGTGGCACAAAGACAATAAAGAAAAAATTAACTTTCATGAACGCAAGCAAGGAGCCAGCCCTCTGGGCCAGCAACAAAGTGAACCCCCTTTTGATGTGTCCAATCTACTCTGCAGTAACTCATGAGAATAATTGGGGATTAGGAACACCAAGCAAAGTAATTTATATTATTTTACTATTGCTGCACGTAGTACCATATATAGTGGTATTTATCTCAACTCCTAACACTATTGCCCTTCTCATATGAAGTTGTTAAAGCTAAAAAACACATCAAGTTTGAAATTCTACCTATTAATTTTCATTCTACATAAAGTTATGAGAAAAAAGAGCTGCAATAAGACACAGCACACGTTTTCTCTAGAGCACTGTATATTTTGTATCTGTAAGTAAAATGATAGAGAATATGTATGTTTTGTTCAAAGTCAGTACTACAATTACATTAAAATTGCAGGGGGAAAACCAATAATCTTACTAAATGTAGGATTATAATTTTGGTCCATTCTTTCAAAGAGTATTTCCTTCTTCAAAGGAAGCAACATTTCACAGTGTTCCCTCCAAGTACTTTCATTAATTTTCAGCACAAAATCCCCCCAAAATAGAGTTAAGCAGCTCACAAACCAAGAAGATAAAAGTTAAACCATAACCTCTGAAGATTTATAAAGAAGAAATCTGTCAAACTGTCATAATTTCCATGTACAACAAGATAATAAACAAGTGGATAAAGGAAATAGAATTTACATTGCATGCATTAGTTTAAGGGGTTGGTAGATGCCATTCACATAATAATAGAGGAAATCTCTGTAAACCAAGTGTTCAGTATGTGATTTAGTAGAAGAAAATAAGAAAAGCAAAAAACTTTATTCCTACTGTCATACCATCAGAGAAAAAAATAAACAAAAACTGCCAAAAAACAAACAAAAGAAACCCAAAAAAACCCAAACCAAAAAAATAAAAACAAAAACAACCCCCAACATTTCATATTAACAGAAGCGCCATTTCTCAGGCTTGAAATGTCATCCCCCCATAGCACAGACCCCATATCCAGGTTATTATAACACAATGATTTCAGGAAACAGAAGAGCTCAGAGCAAAAGGCCAACAGCAGTCGGAAACATCCCCTTGGAGAGTAAATGGCAGGAATGAGGACTGTGTTAAAACTGAAAGATGACTATGGGTAGCACAAGCAGATAAGCTGGCTATTATGGAGCAGATCTTCAAAGGCATTTTGTGCTGCTGAAATAATGTGTGGTCAATCAGCATGATGAGGTTTCTTGACCCTTATTTCTGACTAGTTCGGGCCCAACCGTTCCACATGACTGTCACTCACAAAAGCTTCTCCCCTGCCCATTCAATTCTCCTTCACCTTTTTCACTGCTCCCCATTTCACTCTTACAAACTGACACATCCTGGCTGGATGCTGTGCTTTGGGGCAGAGCGAGTCTGAGTCCCCACTGACCAGTCTGAGTGCACCAGGAGGTTAAAAAGCCAACTGAGGGAAGCCACTCTTGTTGACTGCCATTTTCTCCCCTCCCAATCTCTAAACAGTAAATGAAACAATCAATTAAAGAGATGCAAACACCTCTGATGATGGCATTGAATTTGAGGGTATATAAGAATTTGGCATAACAATCCAAAGCTAAATGTCATGCATTTGTTTTTTAAAATAAAAATCTAATACATCTAATTCAGATAATCTCTTTTATTAAGTGCTTCAAAGCGAAAACATTTACTTCTTAAAACTGCAGCTAGAAAACATAATTCAAGTTGAAAAATCCTCAAAATCTTCAGCCACACAGGCTTCCACAGAAGCTAAGCCCATCATTCTGAAGCATGTCTTGCATGAACAACACAAACAAATCATGTCCATGATAGCCAGCAGACTGAATACTGTCAGGGTTCTTTTCCTGGCTCCACTCAGGAGCTCTGCTCTGTGCTAATCCGTGGAGCACGACCAGGAAATGTTCGGCAGAGCACGAGGCTGCATGGGCCAGGAACGTGCCAGGGAGCAGGCGGTCAATTTAGCAACTGGATGCCCTTGAGATTCACATTCCAGCACCTCGGAATGGCCGTGGTCCCACAGCCCTGCAAACAGCCAGGCAGGGTGTGCACACACCTGCTTTGCAGGATTCCTATGTGCCACTACCTGAACGGGGCTGTGGGAAGATCTGAAAGACCCAGATGTATGGCATATAAGTAAATACAATATTTGTATATGTTTCCTTTTCTGTCACAAAGCAAATGAGAAATGTGCTGCAGATACTTTTTGTCTGGATTAAAATGGATCCCGTTCCTAATAATTTCTTTATTTGAACTAACTGCAATCCATTTTTCTTGCCTCTTTACACAGGCCATTTTTAACTATTTCCAATTTAGCACTGAAAATTAACTTTTGACAATATTTTTATCTAATCAAACAGAGTGAAAATTTCTAAGTATATAAAAAAATTAAAAAGCCACATCCTGGTACTGCAAGACATTCTTTAAAGCTTGCACTGACAGTGTGCAGTAATGAAAGAGGGTTTCTCTGTTAAAACATCCTGATATGGTACAGCAGGATTGGCCCATATGAATTCACTGCAACTTTGTAAAATAACACCTTATAAAAACTAAAGACCTTCATAAATATTTGCAATATAACAGTCACACATATGACAGGGTATACAGCAAACAGTACAACATTGACCTTAAACATCAAGCACTTACAAGAATTAATTAAAGAAGTTTCTGTTTGAAATATAGGAATGTCTGAGAGAAGGGATTGTTTTTATTTAGATAAACCATGTACTGACCATAAAACTGTAAATTTCTATAAAAAATGTCTAAAGTGCAGTATTCCTTTATTTTTTTTTTCTTGTTATTGCAAAGCAACATACATGATGGAAAGGTAAGAATTTTTATTTCATTACTTTTTATAAAAGGTTGAACTTCACATATTTTAATAATATTATTTCAGATCCCTTTTTGCATATGCTTGAATTTTAAAGATTCTGTTGCTTCATCAAATTCAGAAAAATCATTAACTGTTCTAAGTCAAATGGATTTAATGTAGGGTTGTTAAGAACATATTCTATGCTCTCATCATGCACCTCAAAAGGCAGCCACCTTTGGATCAGATTGTGGATACTCAACACCAAAACTGGTCACTCCCAGTCACCACTCCACCAATGACAACCTATTGATCTCAATAATCACTCATTAGTCAGCAGTTATTACAAAAAAGTATCATCCTAAGCAGGACAAATGTGAAAATTTCTTGTAAAGAACTGCTGGAGCAGCAGTGAGAAAGACACCAGGGCCTCTCCTCTGCTTGATCCACCCCAGACATGTGCTTCTCATCTCTGCCTGAGGACTAGACATCCTGTGACTTATTAGGGCTTGGAGGATATCCCCAAGATCCCTCCATTGCTAGAGAGAGTATATTAAAAATGGCTTTCATTTTTTTCAGTTTTAATCTGTGTCAGAAAAAAAAGTGTCATGACACAATACTAAGATTATTAATAAAAAAATTAAACCCAAAATTTAATGTGTTATGCTACTGCTTCTTCTGTAGTCATCTTTCTCTCTATAGATATGTATAATTAGCCAATTGTAACATGGATATAGAAACCCTGTATTAAGGGATGATGTAATTAAAAACATTTATCTTGGGAGATATTGTATGCATGCAAAGCATAACATCAGGGCATTCACAAAAAAAATTGCTCTGTGTGCCACAGAAATGAGACAATTAAAGAGTTTTCAAATATTGTGATACTAGATATCACAACTACAAGTAGTCTTGGTTATCCATTTCCATCTTCCTAGTTATAAGATAGAAATAAAAGCAAAAATATAACTAATTTTATTTAAGACATTTGCTTGGGTGTGACAATAAGATTTTTATAAAATGTAGTATAAGGACAGAGTTCAGAACTTTAGCTGCTAGAATTACCAACACAGCTGCAAAATCTTAGACTAAAGGGAATAACTTGGTTTGCTTTGGATACATTTTTCCTATTATTAAAAAATGCTTGAGAAGAGAATTGTATAGGCAAAAGGAAGATTCTAAGCACAATGTGTAATTTCATCTTCTGTTTATACCTCTCCCAGTACTAAAAAAGATAAATAGACAAAAATAGACTTTTGATCCTATTTCCTTCTCACATTAAATAATAAATTTGTTATTGTTTTCACTGCTAAGGCTGAGGAGAACACACAGCTGGTCTAACCAAGCATTCATCAGTTGTACTGATGCCAATTAATTCTGTAACATGAATCTATGTCTTACTTAGTACTTTTTGGTTAGACCTACTATTTCATATCACTGGAATTCCCAGCTTCAGAAGATCCCTTGAATAATTTGTTCATCTCCAAGCATCTATTTTTCTAGTCCAAAAATGAAAACATCCTCTTACTTTGCTTAATAACAATAAATGCACACAACATTAAAACCTAAACACCAAATAGCACTTAGACTTGTCATATTTGTTCTAGGGACTATTGACAACCATATTGCTCCCAGGCATCATAGATTAAAGATCACATTCATGCTAAGGAACATTACATAGAGAGTAAGTAAAACAAAAATAATTCTAAAAAAACCCCAAATCCTAGGAGTGTCACCAAAACCAGTATGTATAAATATAGAATAAAGCAAATAGATCAGATTTACTTCTGGCAAACTAGGACAATGTATTTAAACTCAAATTTCAAAGAGCTGCATTTTTCTTTAGCTTGTCATATTGAAAGCATCTGATTTCATACTTTAAATTGAAAATATTTGTGTATCTGTTAGCTTTGGGCAAGACAAAAGAAATTTGGATGAAATCAACTTAGTCATATGTTGTAGTCATATGTAGTCACTATTTCAAATGCCATGCTGATGCATTAATGATTTTATTATCAGTCATCATTTAAAAGCAAAATACTAAAGCATTTACTATTGAAATAAAATCCTGATTTTTATTAGCAGTGAAGGTAAGTATCTCATTACCTTGTTAAAAGGGGTAACCAGTACTTCAGCATTGATTTAGGACATGAATTAACTTAATTTTAGAATTATTTTCTCAGACGAGCAAAATCACCACAGCAGCAAAATGGAAAAATCTGAAAGAACACTACTGTACTTTAAAAATGGACAGGTTATCAAGTGTCCAACCTCTCCTGCAAAGGTAGATGATTTTAAAAGATTGAGTGAAAACAATTTAAAATTAAACCTCTTCCTCTATAAGTGACTGTAAAGTGTATGTACAGGAATACAATCTTCATTACTTTAAATTAAAAGCAGGTAGGGGCAGAAATAATGCAACCTACTTTAAAATTACGGATTTATCATTGTCATAACTTTCTGATATTGATGGATATAAACAGTCTGAAAAAGATGCTTATGTGAAATACAGTGTACTCATTCATCTGTAAGGCTAGTTATGAAATGCAACAGCAAGTAACAAAATGGAAAATCAGTTCCTTCAGCTGTGTGATGCATACTCAATCTGGAAAAAGGTGTAAACTAGCTAATCTCATTTTCCTTAAAAAAAAAATCCAGAAGGGAGTAATTTAAGAGATAAACATTAGATTTGTAGATCTAGTAGATTTAATAGGTTAAAACAATTAATTTAGGTTAAAGAATTGGCATCATGTGTTTAGGACTTTTCTGACGTGTTCATAAGGTAGGAATTGTCATAACTGGATGATTTTTCCATTGCTAAATCCAAAAGAACATTCTTTTTTTCTAAGCATTGCAGATTAATTACTATCCAGCAGAAACAACCTATACCTTAAACACCAATCCGCTATGTTTCTCAATGCAGAACAAAAGATCTGCAAATGCCAGCAAGACTACATTGCTTATGTCTACTTTATTCTTATTCTTTTTTTATTCAAGGTCATCCCAGCAGGAAATGAAAAACAG
Organism: Parus major; assembly: GCF_001522545.3. Lineage (NCBI taxonomy): Eukaryota > Metazoa > Chordata > Aves > Passeriformes > Paridae > Parus > Parus major. The sequence continues at coordinate 94,702,681 of NC_031770.1, forward strand.
CCATCAGCATAGTAAAAACATTCAAACAGAGCAGAGCATGAAAATTGCACAAAAGAGGTTATATAATCAAGTCAGTGGAGTAACTGGATGTTGTCAATGGCACTTTAATACTGCTTTAACTACTGCCCTGTAAAAAAATGTGTCACTTTGTTGAACAAACAAAGACACAGCCACCACTTAAAAAAAAATAAAACCAAACCCTACTTACAGCTATAGCACTACTTACAGTAATCATCTCTGTTAGCAGTGTAATACTTGCTAGAATACTAGAGGGACCAAGATTTATTTTTTTTTTTTTGGCTCTTTTTCAGATTTAGCCCTAGAATTTCTTCTGCAAACGAAATTATATCATTCTTCTTTTTCTTGGCAATTCATTTTCTGGATTAATCTTCCCCAGTCTAACTATTACATACAATATGTAATTTTCTCAAATTTACATTGAGATATTTTTATTTTTACATTAGCATGCAACACATTAAAAAAGCCACTCCATTTTGAGATGGGAAATTAAAACATTATTCTTACATGGTATGGGGGTATCAACAATACCTAGTATATTGTAATTTCAGTAAAAAAAGTAAATGGTAGGACCACAAAAATATTGAAAGCTGTAGAACAGAATGCACAACATTTATCAGTACTCACCTTGATCATAAACCCACGCTTCAGAAAATATAAGTAATGAAGTCTAGATGATATATCAACTATCTAATTAAAATAATATCTGATTTGTACAAATATGCAAGATTTGTTGACAGGAACCTTGAGTTCACATGTCTTAAAAACTCTGTTTTACCAGCCACAGCTTTGGTGAATGCAGAACATATGATATATCTTTCTAAAAGAGCTAAGGATTTGTTTTAACTAACGATTATTTTGCCATTACAGTTGAAAGGAAAACATTTAAATGTTAATTCAGTGAAATGCAATACAGTATTGTCTTACTAAGTCTTTAGATCCCTTTGCTGCCCCCGTTGTCAATATTTTTAACCAGCCATTAAAAATGCCATTAAAAGGACTCAAGTGGGATTTGCTGGTCCAAAGTTTTAGGTCTGTATGCTTAATTGTCAAAAATTATACATGGAAATTTTACCCTGGTGTGTGATTGTGGCTTTTCATCTCATCCACTTTCAAGTTCCTCCAAAATTCATACACTACAGAAAAATTATTTTGAAATTAGAAATTTTATTTTAGAATGGTTTCTATTTCTCATGCTATCTTAAAAAAAAATAAAAATAAAACAACAACAACAACAAAACAAACCCAAACTCCCACAACCAAAACCCCTCCTTTTAAAAGCATGGACAAAGAATTCAAAGAGATGGAATTGCTGTTTCTGCAGTCTGAGAAATTACAAGAAAGGGCAAAATCTCTCTTTATTTCTCTCAGGGGGATCGATTGCTAAAACCAAACAATGAAAAGGCTGTTGACAGCACAGCCATATATTTCATTACTGATTATTTTTCACAGAAATAACCTTGGGAAAGGGCTGATTTTTTTGTCCTGTGTTTGTGTTATGCCCAATAAAATAGAGCACGACAGTTGTGTCTGTGCACTGTACTAACACAGATCTGAGACTGTAAAGGTCTTGGATCAAAATAATGATTGGCACAGTCTGCATAAAGAGATATGATGCATTGAAATATTTTAGAGGACTAGTGACAGTTGGAGATGCAACCTTTTCTTGATTTCCTTTTTAATATTTAAGAATATAAAATTTCAGCTGGACTTCTGAATAAAAAACAAATTTGTCCTCTATAGTAGGCTAAAGAAGACACCAAAATAGGAAGCTGACTAGTTTATGGCTTAGCATGAACCGCTGAAACAAATGCACTAGTTTTGTTTGCTTTTAAAGTTAGCAGTCCTGTGAGTTACTACTGTGAAAAGCCCACAGAAATTCTGCTGTTATGCCACAGTCATAAATTAGTCTTATTTTCCTCCCATGTACCATTCTGTAAAATAAATACTGTTTCTGCACTTCTCTGTGTCACAGGGATGCTTAATTCTAAACTCTATATCCATAAAATACTGATATTCTCAGAGGAAGGAACTGAAAGCCAGAAAGAAACATTATCATCCCTGACCTCTCACAGAAGTCACACAACAATAGAGAAATTCCCATCTTAAGGCAATTACTGCTTTCAGAGCTGAGCCATCTTTTTGAGAAATAAATAAAAAAATGTGATTCAAGACCATTAATCAAGCAAAACCTAATGACTTGCTAGCCATTCTAGTAGTAAACTATATTCACTGTTAAAATGGGATAGTCTCACCTTCTTCCCAACTTCAGATTGAGCATGTTTGTTTTCAGTTTCTGCTCAGCAAAAACAAACACCTTTAAGAGAGGAATAGCAGTGACCATTTTTCTTAAAAATAAAAATCCAAACACTGAAGTTCATGCTTTTTTTTTTTTTCCCCCCCAGCGGTTCTTCAAAAATTTAAAAAGAAACAAATCATGAAACTTCAAATAGGATGGGTAGGAAAAAATACAGCTATGGTTTTGTTCTGTGGCAGATTAGTTCTTTCTCTCTTTACAGTCAGGACAATGGATATTCATAATTAAAAACCAACACAGAATAATCATCTATGTATTACCAAAGTGCCTTAAGCATCCTTTCAACTCTGAGACATCAGCACCTCTCCCACAGGAGCACCCAGCTGGGTACCCCTAATGCTGGGAGGGGATCAGTGCAGGGTGGAGCTCACACCAACAAAGACCCTACATCTTAAAACAGGGGTGAAGGCTGTGAATGAAACTGGACAGGTAAACTAATAAATCACTATATAAGTGTGGTTTCCCCATCACTGCAGTTTTAGGGACTTCTTTCCTCAGGGCAGGCAGCCTCATTGATGCAGTGCATGTGAGCCTGTATTATATTTATTATGCCAATAAATAACATCCGGCATCTAAAATGCCAGTGACCTTACAACCAAAGAATGCCTGTTTTGTCTCCTTCAATTCAAAAAGCAGTTCTGGAATACAGCATCAACATCAAGCCAAAGGATGTGGAAAATTGAAGGAATTACTGCATCTAAAAATAACATCTAAATTCGACTCAAAAGCTTTTATTGATTGTAAATCTGTGTGTCACTCTTCCATCTGCACTAGGCAGATTTTGTTGGAATATATTTCCAACTGTTTTGTACTTCTCACTTGTTTCCAATAGTGGTAGGCATATTAGATTCCCGTAGGCTTATAGGTATTAGAATTGATATGGATAGTTGTTCTTGTAGAATGCTGAGGAAGTTTCACAATTAAAATTGAAACACTGTTGGCTTGCATAAGAGTAACAACAAAAATTCAGGTACTCTATCATGTGGCTGCAGACTGGATTCCTGGTTTCAGACAAAGCAACTGGTCTTCCTTCCACTTAATGGAAAATCCCAGGTCACCTCAATGAAAAAGCTGCAACTCTTAGAATGGAATTTTCTGCTTCCTGAGGTTAACAACAGACTGCAAGAACAGCTAAATTAGCTATTTTCTGACTCTGCCTCCAGCTCCTCCTGCTCCTGGCAAAGAAAATTCAGTGGAACAGGGGTCTTAGGACTCCTCTGATATTTATCTTCCCATTCCTCAGGAGTGCAGAAAGCCTAAAGGCAGGCAAATGGGCGTTCCTATCTCTTGGGAAAAGTTGTTTTCTCCCTACGAAGAGTAATGCAAGTGACTACCAGAAAACATTTAACCTTAAAGTACTCAACCTAATGACATCCAGAGAAGAGAATGTCCAGGAAGAGATTATTGCTTCCCTTTTCTTCTTATGTCATGTCCATCCTCACACAGATATCAAAATTATAAACAAAAAGCAGTTTTGGAGTTACTACTCATTAGGGAACAAGTTACCTTACAGAATGCACAAGTTATCTTACAGAATGCATCAAGGGAATAGCAAAAGATTAATAATAAACATTATGCTTTATACATTTTTATTACGTGCCATAGCTTGATCAATACCCATCATCTCTTACCTCACATTGCAAAAATGGAAGTGAATTAAGTAATACTAGCCTACAACTTCTTCCCCTGCACATTTATTTTCTTCGTTCTCTACATAAATTAAATTGACTGGACATCTTAAAAAAAAAACAACTTGGAAAACTGGATTACTGAAAATTATGGATGTATCTGAAATTTCCAACTAAATCTTAACAGTCTTGTGTGTTTTTCAGTATTCTTAAGTTCCATTAGCCTTAGAAGATCACATCTATTTTGCATTGTCATGCACCCTCTTCCTAGCAATTCTAATATTGGCAGCATTAAGTCAACAATCAATTAGACATCACTCTTCTGGATCTCTCCATAATTATTCCATCCTATTGACACAATACTAAAGATAAAGAAAAAAGTATGAAATGTCTATAGACAGAAAAATATTATTACACATTTCCATGTTGTTCATAAAAGGTAAAATTCATAAAAGGCAAAAAAGGCAATTTATTATAAAATGTAAGACAAAATGTAAGACCCTTCTTCAGTCTTCACAGTGTAATGGCATTTTTAAAGTTATAATTTTTATACTTTGAACACATTTCAATTTACTTTCTTGCTTTTATTACCCCATACAAACCAGCTGTACTCAGGCCACATCAATGCCATTTGGGCCACATGGAGAGCAGCCATGCTGCCCAGTAACACATAATAGCAAGTGGGATTCTCAAGGGGTCTTTCCTCAGCCCAGACATAAAGGATGAGGCTTTTGACCTAGAGTGTATGTAAAAGAAAGTTCAAACATCTGATTACTCTTGCCAGAGTAGAATGAAAATACCAGAATTATCTCTAAAATTAAATTTTTAAATATTAAATTAAATCAAGTACAAACTTTCCTTTAAGGATTATCAGATGGTTTAAAATATCCACATAATAAATACCTAGTGTAATGATTCAATATTAATTAAAAATTAATTTGTGAAAGTTAAATTGTTAAAATTTCTGAGGTAGAACATTTTCTCTGGCAGGTTGGGGCAGTAGCCCAGGCAAGCACAGAGCAGGGGCTGGTGACATTCCAATCCCTGGCAAGCCTGGCAAGGAAGGAAAGTGGAAGGGGGCTTTTTCTCATGAAGGGGCACATAGAGTTCTCTGTTTGCCCAAACATGCCCCTTCAAGCTGTATCCCAATTCAGCTTATTTTATGGTTTTCTCTGAGGGCAGGTCCTGTTTGGTGAAGCCCCAGGGGTAGAGGAGCAGGTTTGCTCAGGAGGCAGCTCCTCCTCGTGCCACCTGTCAAGTCACCCTCTCTCAGACATCACAGACCAAACCAGGGAAATGATTCAGAGTGAAACCAAATGTTCTTCCCTTGCTTATTCCTCACTAACTCTGAGAACTGATGGACACCATGGGCAAGGAGAGCAGCAAGAACTGCTGGCCAAAAGAAAGCCAAGAACCCCTCACAGGGTGTTTCTGAGTAAAAACAACAGTTTTTACTGAAAAAAATCTCTGTTTTGTGAATTAAAAAAGAAAACTTGAAGAAAACAAGTAGGTTTATACTAGCTTTACTACACTAAATAAACCAGCTACTTAAATACATTAGAATTACAGTTTTCTTTTAATATGAAACTAAACAGTAAAAAATAAACAAACCAAAAAAAAAAAAAAAACCTATCTGCAGCCAAAGATTTTTTTAAAAGAATCTTATCAATTAGCAGATATATCTACCAAATAATTTCCAGCTTTGAATAAAAGATTACTAGTATTCCACTTGATTAAGACACTGCTATGTCATATATTTGGCTTAAAATCCTGTGAAAAAATTCTTTCCCAGAACTATTAATCATCAAATCTTAAGTTCAACTGCAAAAGAATCCTCTGGACTCAGTTAAACGATCATTGCTCTCTGAGTGGTCAGAAGTACAAATATACCCTCTGATCCAAAGGCATACAAACACCAATTTATGGCTGGGATTTCCACAAATACTTCAAGACACTTCAAGGACTGAAGAGGCCACAAACCCAGCAGTCAGCACTTAAGTGAAAAACTTTCTACTGGTAAAGTTTCCTCAGGCATCGGATGTTGTGTTACTGCAGTAGTCCTGTGGCTGAAATCTCTCCTGGGAGATTATTCAGGGGCTCTGGTCTCTAGAGGGACAATTCCTTCCCATGTCCAAGACATATGTTAAAGATAAGCCTGAACTGAATGACCATTTTATTTCCTGACCACTGAAGCTTCATCACTATGCAGCTAAAACCAACAGATTTACATAATGAAAGAGACACCAATCAAGAAAAAAACCAAAACAAAACAAACCCCAAATTTTAAAGCCCCAAAGGCAATCAACAAGATTTACAAATCCTGATATTATCAGAAATTTCTTACATGTGGGTCCAGGTGTTAAAAGCAATTTATTTTTTGGGGTATACCATCATGTCAAATTATCTCCAAATTTCAAAGTTAAAAAAAATAAAATAAATTAATTCCACTTGAATCATAACCATCTTTTAAAAGCATTTTTTTGTTTACACTGTCCAGAAGATTTGATTCCTGAAAAATGAAATATTCTTTCAGAGAAATATGGATATTTCTAAAGCGAAGTCAGCCTGCCAGTAAGTATCTAAGTTATTTAACACAGCAACCAACCAAACAGGATACAAATTCTGTCACAGACAATGTCTGACATGCAAGACAGGCACTTGCTCTATTCTATCATTACTACGAAGCAATTCCGTGTGGATATTCAGAGGGGAAAAAACGGTAAATGAAGGTAATGAAAAACTCTCATCTGAGGAATCTGGGTTGCATAGATACTGCTGTGTTCTATGTACAGTGGGAATTCACAATTTTACCAATATTGAAAAGACAAAACTAATTTGAATTCAACTTGATATTGTTAAATGTTGAGTGCAAAGCCACGGCTAGTTCTTATTTTTTTCTCTGATGAATAAGGGATTATAAACACATGTCATGGAGTTACAAAACTGGCTACAAAATATACCTGAGCCTGGGGGCTGTACACAAGTCACTTGCCTACCTGTCTTATCTGTTTTAAGTGTTGCTCCCATTGAAACTTCATCAAAACCAGAAAATTTCCCCTGAACTATCTGAGATGTTTGGCAATCCCACAAATTTCTTCAAAGTGGAAGTCTATCTTACACCTATCAATATATATATAAATTTTACACAGATATGACCCATATAAAGATTGACACTGAAGGCTGGTTTGTTTTGTTGGTTCTTTTTTTTAAAAAAAAATCTTGCTTTCAGCTAGTTAATTACTGTTCAGCTGGAAATCTCTAATGAATCACAGACTCTTTTTACATAGTTTTTCTCTTTCCAAATCTTGTATTCAATTATTCCCATGCAAGATGCATCCAAAATGTTTAAGTAAAAGAGAGGATATCAAAAAGAAAACATCTACTCCAGAAAGTACACAAAGTTGATATAGTATAAAACATCCAAGGAAATACTCATATTACAGCGGAGGATTAGAGGATTTTCTGGCCAAGTTTTCAAAACTGTTTGTTGAATCAAGAAAAATGTTTCAACACACATCAATATTTTAGAAATTTCAAGTGATTTAGATTATTGATAGAGAACTCAGAAAAAAATGTAACATCCTGAGTTTTCAAAATTGGCTTAAATAAATTATAAATGTTACCATACTAAGAAAGGTATTTACAGACCTTTAATAGTTGTCTGGTAGCCACTATTTACACACCTGACAACTAAGTCTCCAATCTACAAATTAACATTCTTTAGCTATACATAAAAATCTAACTAGGAAACATTTTAATTTATTTTACCCCCTACATAGGTGTTGTTGCATTTACTTAAGCTTTTCCCAGGGCAATAAAATTAAATCAGGAAGTTAATGCCTTGAATCTGCCCAGAGCAATCCACCAACTCACAAAATCAAATTGTTCTCACTGCTCTTACAGCTCTGTCGTAGCTCTGCAGTTCTCTTTGCCTGATATAAGTCTTTCCTTTTACTGGCAGTCTAATTCAGTTACCTAGGCCCTTTTTGTTGGAGAACCTTACCAAAGTCAAAGATCTGGATATTTCATTCAGTTTATGTCTGTAATAAATAAAATAAATACTACCACCTCTCAAATTGCTTGGAGAGTTTGTCAAAATACCATCAAACCAAAACTTCTTTCTTGAACCCAAATCAGCTATTATCCCAAAGAGTGACAAAATATCCCTTAAAAGGTATCCTGCTTTGATAAGCCATGTACTCTTTAATTTACATATGTCACACCATCATACTGCTGCTCCTGCTTTTTATCTTAGCAGACAATGTAATGTGTCATTTATTCACATTAGAGTTTTGAATGGCCCACTAGTTATCTCTATGTACCAGAACACACACTACCCCTCATAGCTTTCAAAATATTTTGGAAAAATTTGGAAAAAAGTTCTCTCTTCTAACCATTAAAACCTAAAAATACATTAATCTAAAGATCTGAATATTGGTGACTGATTTAATCTGATTATCATGAAAATTTATCATTAAATAGAAGCCTCCACAAGACACCAAACAGTGACATTTTATATCAAAGCAGAAAATCAAAATCTTGCAAAAATGAAATTTTTGCTTCTGTAGAGCATGCTGGACCTCGGACAGAGGCTACAAGCCTCTGAATTTAACTGTTTTGAGAAGTCTGCACTGAATTTCATGCTGCCCCAGTCATGATGCTCACACTGCCTAGAGATAAGCACACAAGGACTCATTCATTCTTTATTTTTTCTGCAACAAAGGAAACCAGCAGCAAAATGCCTAATAAAATGCTATTAAGTCCAGTCTGGCTAACACAGGGCAAAGAACTTGACATTTAGCAGTCATCGTCCTGCTTTCCAAAAACAGTCATTAGCTAAGGTAACACTGTGTACCAAGTAATATTTTTCCTTTTTCAGACCAGACAGGCAATGAGCAGCCTGTTGTAATAAGTGATTTAAGGGGAAAGAATGCTAAAAGAAAATGTTTCCGAAAGATACAGGGAGTGGCAATTGGAAAGAGAATAAAAAATCTGAAAGTTAGAACAACAGATCACAACAAGAAAAGGAGCAATGCCACAGGGAGTTAAACTGATTTGGAGTTAAATACATTTGCTCATTGTTTTTCTTCGTAAAACTTAAAAAACTCAGGAAAAAATAAAAAAAGAGAGAGAACACTACATTGCACAAAATATCACACTTTTTATTCTACAAACTTTCACATGGTTTCAAGAAACCCTGCCAGCTACTGCACAAAGTCTCCAATGTCCTTATCTTTGTACATACAGATTAAATAAAAAGACATGAAGATAAGAGGCCACATAAATCTCCCCTTTGTGTATCTTTCTCAAGGTTTTGAGACTCAAATTTTCTGTTTAAAAGAATCACTTGACTCTCATTAGCAGCAGTAATAATGCCATACCAAAAAGAAATCAAATTTGGCAGCCTGATAAGCAAAGGAAGGAAAAGGAAATATTTGAGTCATTCCGTTCCAGCTCAGTCGGCTCTCGTTGCACCATCTCTATGGATTGTCTTGAAACCCTGCCCACATTTGCAATAAGAAAGCCTTTAAAGCTATTTTTGTTTTGGTTTGTTTTGGTTTTTTTTTAATTGAATTCAAATGGAAAAAATGATAAAGACAATTTAGCCCAGTTGTTTCCCTGTATCTATCTATACATATATATAAACATACATTATGTACAGCATGTGTGTGCATATATAAATATACAGACACACACATACACATAAGTATTTAAAATACTAACTTCATTTTCTACATAAACTTCACCAGAAGGACAAGCAACTATGAATGTTTAGATTGTGTGATATAGATTTTAAATGTCACCTTTATGAATGGGTCTTTTCTGTAAGTGAAGTCTTATCCTATAAGGATGTAGACACTTTGGCTTGCTGGAAAGAGACTCAGCTAAAGTCCATGTCCAGGAAAAATCAGAAGCCTGGGGATTACTCACATATACAAAGCTATATGTAAATTCTAAAAGATGAGATCTAGAGTGTACAAAATATTTGATCACAAAATACTGTAAACAAATTACAATAAGCTTTGAAAGTCTCAGAAATTTGAATACAAAAAGAAATAATGGAAAAAATACCCTATAAACACTTGAATCAAGATGGATTAAAATTTAGTTGTTTTTTCAGTTGTTCAGAACAGAATTGGAGTTTCAGAAATTGAATCTAGAATTTTCATTTTACCAGTTACACACAGTAAAATATTCCTGTAAAGGCCATTTTGTAATTTTAAAAAAATCAAATAATATTAAATTTTAAATATAATGGACTACTTCTCTTCTTCTTTTGTTATTTCCTGAATAGCTGTCTGCTTTTTTTTCATGTCATAATAGTAATATTGATTTCTTCTATTATATTATGTTGGTTTCTTTCCACAGTTTCCTTCTATCATCATGCCAAACTCTGTTCTTTACTGGCTGTATTTCCTAGTTTTCTTTTCTGCTAGACTTTCAACCTTTCTATTTAAACTTAGCTTACTTGCAAGTCAATCCATAAGCACATGTGACAATCCTGTTACTTAACACCTAAACAACAAAATTTTCTGCAGGCTAATGACAACCCCACATCATCTCTTAATGAGCACTGACGTCACCTGGGAGAGAAATCAGTAGGGCGTACTCAGAAAATGGAGGAGGTTAGAATATTTATTCTAGAATACTATTATTAGAATGTTTTTCTCTTAAGCATGTGTTTTACCACAGTTCTAGGTGAGACACTGAAGTGTCTAAGTGTCACTAAAGTTGTTAGTCACTTTAGGTGTGACTCTCCCTTGTGTTTCAGATCCAGACCCTCCTGATGATGTAAGGATAGGCAGCTCCCTGTTATTTTTCCACCAGCTGCCTTTGGGAATTAGGAGAGAAAGACTATATTTACTCATGTCCAAGCACCCATTTCCTAATTTTTCCAATAAGTAATCCCATGTTTGTCTCTGCTACACAAACAATTCTTATTCACTGTCCCTCATGCCCCTGAATTCCCCAAAGAAATTCTGAAAATTTGTTTAACTCATCATTTTTTAATTATGTTTTTGGGAAAACTGAGTAACAGCAGAGACACTGAACTCTCTGTTAAACAGAATCAGAAAGACATAAAAATGTTTAAAACTGAGATTTTGAAGTGGGGATGTAGACAACAACACCAAGCAATCCACTGATCTGTATAATCCTTATAGCTTTCTAAAACATTTCAGTGGAACAAACAAAAAAATCTTGTGCTGACAATAGTCCAAACTCCCAAAGTTTTGGGAATTAGAAGACAATCTTTTGAAACAGCTATAAAGCAAATATTTCACATAGTCCATATGAAGAGATGTTTGCAGTAAATGGAGAATTTTTGTAGTTGGGAAAGGTCACCAGTAGAGCTTCACAGAGACCTGTGCTGAGTTCTACATTGTTCAGTTCATTCCCAAATGGAAGAACGATGAACCACAGAAAGAACAAAGTTTTGCTTATGATATTCATCTATTGTAACAAAGTCTGCCTAGGAAGAATAGCAAAAAGACCTGTAAACAGTCCATGAATGGCTATTAAAATGCAGACTTAATGCATGTATTAATATAAAATAATGTATTTGGAGAAAATCAAACTTTTCAAATAAAATGGCAGGCCTAGAAGTGATCATTACTACATACAGACAAGATTTTAAACTGCCCTTATTAAACCATGAAACCTTATACCAGATTTTTCCATACAAATACTGGGCAAAGTTACAATTCCCTCATCTCCAAACACAGCAGAATGGGGAAGTAACAGTCCAGATGATGAGAGATTAGTACCAATCTTTCACTGAGAAGGCTCCAACTTTAAAAAGAAAGGAATGGAGAAGCTTAGGATCAAAGATCACAAAACCATGGCTGGCACTGGAAGAATAATAGAGAGGGATCAAGCACTCACTGTCTCTTCCAATAAAAGAAATGGGGTACATTAAGTGAAGCTAATAACTTTTAGGCTTCAAACAGAAGAGAGCAATTTCCACAATGTAGTTTGTGCAGTACTCCTTGTCACTGAAAGTTATAATGTAACTTAACAGCTAAATAGTTGAAAAAAAGAGGTTAAACAATTTGTGGAGGAGAGATCCATCAAGATCTACATAAAATATGGAAGTATCTTTTGCCCCAATAATCTATACCTGCAAATTATTATAAGTATAAACAACTATACAGCTGCTCTACACTGTCTACTTGTTCATAAGCTGTGCTTTACATCACCCTCAAAAAGCAGATATCAGGTCAAATGAGTCTTTGGGTTTACTTATTTAAGGTGTCTTTCTGCAAATAAAGACATATTTTTCATTTTAACATTCAAATGTTAAGTATTTACTGCTCAAAAATACATCTTAGTAAAACAAGATGAAAACCAGAAATTGTATGTAGCCACTGTAATGTACGACAATGTATTCCTCTGATGACAGTGTGTTAAGCATAGAGTAAGTTACTTGCAGTAAGCGATGGATATGATTTTGTTCCATATGTTTTCCCATTCTTCAGCAAAGCATTTGATGAGGACTAACATACTGCTGCGATGACAAAAATATCTTCCCACCAATGACTCTGGTGACTCGAAGCGAAGACTCGTTTGGGCCTTGTGTTGCAGCCCTCAGCAGCTTTGCCTCTCGTCTCCCAGTAAATGTCAAACACTATCAGTGCCGTGCCCTTCTGGCCCCTGCTAACGACCAAACACATTCTGCAAGCTCTGCAAATGTTCCTGAACACACTCGTGCCTTGGTCCTGGCTCATCCCATCAGCAGTACAACCAGACTGCCTGGGAACGGCTTTGCAAGGCTTTACATCCTACACACCCTCCACTGCTGCTTGGCTGGGGAGGACTGGTATCTTCTGCAGTATCCACTTGATTTGTTGGGACTCAAGATGGGGCTTAATAGAGAGAATTTCTCTCCTTTTAGCAACAATTTATGTACTTCAAAAGCTAATTTTTTTGAATTGCTTGTGACTCCTTTGCCTACTCTTTGCAAGTAGTTTCTTTCTGTTAAAAATTCTATGAAAACATTCTGTCTGAAATACGCTTTAAATTTTGGCTTGGACAAATAAATATCAACATCTACATGCAGACATTTAACCTTCTTTTATTGTCAACAGAAGACTAGTCAACACACTTATGCTGGAGAAGGCACAAATTAATTAATAAACTGCCCAAACAGTAGCTAATTAATTCAATTGTCTGACCAGTGGTGCTGGCTGTTGATTCAGATATCCCAGGCTGAGAACAAGCAGCTGTGGCACAGGCCCAATAGGACCTAGTCTGAGGCTAGAAATTATTATTTCAAATAAATAAATAAATTTTCCCCTTTTGAGTGAGCTGAGCTGTTCCAGGCACTATGAACAGTACTGGCTAAGTTCCTACCTATTAGAAGGGAAATTCACAAACCAAATAGAGATGTAAACTCCTGCATATATTGACCTAAAATGTAGGTGTTTTAATCTCAAATTGAATTCTTTACTTGTTCATAAAATTTCTATGAAGGAAGACATGAAATAATTTTTATTGAAATAATCTTGTGCTTTACTTTTGTTCTGTGTCATTCAAGCAAATCACCACTGGCACCTACTGCACCTTGCTGCCCATCCAGGAGTGGCAATAGCTGTGTCAGTATTAAGTTATTTTCAAACCCTTCAAATAAATCTTCAGTATCCATGCTTCTTTTTTTAACATTAAGTATGTACAAATCCCTGCATCTTGAATAAAATCTTCTGGTGTGTTATCTCTTAACTAATTCCTACATGCAAATTGATGTTCACCCATGAAGTGATCAAGTTTATTCACAGTCCAAATTTGAGACTGCAATCCTTCACAGTAATGAGGTGTGTTTATTTTATTTTGTCTCAATTTTAATCTACTGGAATTTTTCTAAAAGGGTTTCAAAGATCTAATCGAACACAAAGACTTTGTATTTTTCAGATTAAAATGGAATGGTTCTTTGCTGGGAGAAGATGCATCATTTTAAATAGCAGATCTGCAAACAGCATGCAGTAAGATTTCTGCTACGATAGCCCAGAGATTCCTTCACTGATGGTCTCCCTACATATCACCCATTTCATTTTCCTAAATGCCTCTGCTAAGAGGTATAATGTTAGCACAAATCAGCAATCAAATGTGAAATGTCGTTATATTTCCATTACCCCTACCTCTTTAGTGATTCACATATTCTCCAAATGCATGTGTGATTTGTGTAATTAAGTGTTGTGGTTTTTTAAATTGTATTAAGACAGATACTCTTGGGAAGCCTCAATGATGGTTTTCACTGGCATTATGAATGTACATTAGATTACAACACAAGTTCTTATGGAGAGATGAAAAATATTACTCAGCTGTCTAGAAAGTCAGCATAGAATTAAACTACTAACACCTTCCCCTTTCCCTCTGACATCTACAGTACAAATCAGAAATTAAAATACATTGATAAATGAGTAAATAAAAAAGTACACACCCTAAATTATCCAATGTTGAGAATATGTTAGATTCATTTAACAAAGGCAGTAACAAGCAACATAGACTGTTGCCTTCAATTTCATTTCAGAGCCTACATTCAAGAGCAATTCAGCTGGAACGGTTGCAACTTAAGAAGTCCTATTAAGGTTTGATCACTTAAAATTATGTTTGCATGTTGAAAAGGTGTTTTATTCATAGCAGACATGCAGGTGACTCAAAGTAATAATCACACATCAAATACAGAATGACATTTCAAAATTAAATCTTCTCAATAATTTGCATGTCATTCTCAGTGCAATTCAAGTCCACTTTCTTTCATGGCAACTATTTTTGTCAATTTTTACCTTTTCTGCTGTTAACAGAACATTAGTTTCTTTTCTTGTTCAGTCTGTTAGACTCAAGTGCAGTGAATACAATTTTGTTTGCACAGCTAGCAAGAAATAAGAGAGCAATGAGGTGCTGCCAAGAAAAACTGTGAACAAATCTCAGTATTGGTCTGAGTATGTGTAGCTAGTCCTGTAGACAGGTTTGGATTTGGATTGTGTTTAGATACAAATAGTAAGATATTGCATCAATATTCAAATGCCAAAACTATCAACACTACTTTCAAGAAATTGCTCTAGAACACAGAAATCCCCTAAAAAGAGTAAGATGAGATACAAGAATGGGAGGAGGCAACATCAAGAGGGGATACCCAGAATTTTACATTCCTCAACTATTTAAATGCTTTAATATAATTACTTTTCAGCAATTTCTGTGAATATAAGCATTGTATATTTAGTCAGAGATGAAATGAAATTTCCATGATTGTATTTACCACATTAAGTAGTTTTTCAAACCATTTTGTACATGGCTCTCCCTTTTAAAGGAAGTCAGCACAGTGACTGGGATGTTGGTCCTAGTCCAAAAAAGTGCCCAGATAACAACCTCATCTTGGGTGAAACCTTGTGCGAGGCTCCATGAGCTCTTTCAAGGCTGGCAGAATCCACACTGCAGAAGCAATCTAAACCATGGATCCCAGCCTGCAGCAGGGAAGGGGAAGTTCCAGAAAGTGGGAGAAGTAAGGGAGAGTGAGAAAATGTACAGCCAGAAGCAGCACTGGCAAGGTCAGCAGCTAGTAATGTTATGAACAGTTTTCAAAAGAGAGCCTGAGATTAGGAGTAGACATTTTTGATATGTGGGGGAAAGCACTTGGCTGCACCATTGGTCTGGGCCCCATGCTGTTTCAATCCATGTAACAAATTATATGTGAAGTAGAGCAAAGTCAACTCAGCTTCCAAAATGAGGCATTTTTCAGAACTAGTACTCAGCAAAATGCTTATAAACGAGAAAAAACTTAGGGTGATATTGTTTTACAAAATTACTTTGCACAGTCAATCTATATTGTAAGTAAGAAATAAAACAGATGAGAATGTGGAATTTATCAATGCCAGTAAAAATGGACTTAGCTCATCAGCAGTACACTTTGCAGGATTTCCTAAATTTTTATTTTAAAGGGGAAGGTGATCGATTTAAATTAATTTATTATTTTCAATTATCTAACTATCAACACCACTACTAAAGAAAATGCATTTAATATACAGGCACCACTTGAAAGACAAACATTTAGAGTCAAACCAGAGATTAAATAACTGCCTACTTTCAGGCTTAAAAAATAAGCTGTTCTTGAGTGTAGAAACCCTCTGTGGGTGATGGGCTTCACCTCTGTGAGCACTGCAATGTAGAGCTACAGTTCAACATCACAGGTAAATAAAGAAAATGAGTGGTAATTCAATGAGTACCTCAGACATGCAATAGTTATTGCACAGTTATATTCCTACATCTAAAAGTGGGCAATTCATATAAAACTGGTAAGGTATTTATGTATGATTGGTATCTTCAAACTACTGATTACTAAATAAATTGTACCATTGTTCTTTGTCCCAAAGACTCATATTGCCTGACTATCTTCTGACCCAGCTCCTTTCCATTCACAGCCATTCATCAGAACTGTAGCACAAGGAGTAACTGAGTTTTCACAGATGTAATACTTGCCTATTTTATTTATAATAGCTCCCCAGTCAGTTGTCCAGAAAGGCTAATATCCATTACTAAATGACAAGTAAGGTCACCACTAGGTTTTGAAGACTGCTGATCATCCACAGACATATTTTGAAAACAACTGTTCTTTGTCAAGCTGAAAACATTTTTAACTTCTTTTGCATTCTTTCTGCAGCATGGTAGCTTGCATTATACCAGAATGATAATTCAAATTTGAGATACTGGACAACCCGATATATTAGTGGGGTTAGATGAATATAATGCTTGCATTGTTCACACACTCTCCTCTGACTCACTGCAAGATTATAAATACCCACCGTAAGGGGAGCTCCACCCCGGTGAGGTTTAATCTAATACTTTCTGCTGTTGCAGACCCTTCTACCTCTAAGAAGAAACCAAGCCATTAAGACTTGACTCCACACTCTAAGACTTTTTTGGGGTTTTTTTTACATTTAAGATGATTCAGAAAGCTAGCTTTACACGGTTTCCTGTAATCTCAAGGCAGAGGTGTTCTGTAAATGTACTTTGTTTCAAATGTAAGAAACATTAACCACCCACTTCCTGTACTGTTCCCTAAAAGGTTTACAAGTACTCCAGGACTAATCCCATTCTGCCAAAAGCCTGCACTTCTTGCCAAAGAGGGACGCAGTTAATGCTAAATGACTGTACTCTTCACATTAAATAATACTTGGAAGCTGAAACACAGCAAGGCTTTATAGATCCCTTTTGAAAATATCTGACAAAGTCACAAGTTAATTTATGACAGGAGGCCCCGCAGAAAATTCCCAGGGCCAAGCTGTGCTCAGCTTCCACGGCTGCTTGTGTGTAAGGAAAGGGCAGGGCTGGTGCCAAGAGCTTTCTGAGCCCAAGTAACATATAAGCAGGTCAGTGGAACAAATCCGTTCCCCTTAGTAAGCCACGAAACAAAATAGCGTGTGATGGTCATTTGGAACTTTGCCTTTATTGCAGGAAAACATGCCTGGAAAGGTAACTGTTTCAGTCAAATCAATGTGAACTAAATGCCAATCATTGTCAATACTGAAATTTATACCAATCCAATCCCACCCAAAACAGTGACCAGAGGAACGGCCGGGCATTTGAACTGACACATATGTGCCTGAACTAAAAAGTGGTTATTAACTAATATCCGCAAATCTCTGCGGGAATCTTAGCTGGGTTAGTTTTCTGCAAGCCCAGGGTTTGGGTCCCGGTTTGCTCATACATCCCCAACATGTCTAAGAATTGAGCAGAAAGTGCCATGTCCCAATCGATCTCCCTACAGACTGAATATGCTTTTAAACAGGAGTCTAAGGAAGTACTGAAATCCTTCTAGGGACGACTAAGCTGGGACACAGCGCCCGCAAGCTAACCAGAACATGCGCCTCTGAGAGCCTCACAGAACCGGGGGCACAGCTCCGACCGCCCCGACCCCGCGCCGCCGGAGCCGGGCAGGAGCGCGCCGGGCACGGCCGGACCGCGGGGCCGGGGGCGGCGAGCGCAGCCCCGGAGCGGCGCAGGGACACCCGGGCCCCTCGGGCAGAGCCACCGCCGCGGGTCCGGCCCCCTCCCCCGACCGCAGACAAAGAGCTGAGGCTCCGCCGCCACCCACCCCAGTGCTTCTGACCCCAGGTATCCATCCCTTCCTCCGCCTTCTGCTCTGCCCTCCCTCCCTTCCTGCCTCCCTGCGCCCCTCTCCCTGCCCCGGGCCGCCGCGGCAGCCCCCGCCGGTACTCACAGGATGGTGGTCTGGGGGGACACGGCGGGGACGCTCTCCAGCATCAGATGCATGCAGCGCACCGTGGTGCGGAAGCAGAGGCAGCGGCTGGGGCACCACACGCTCCCGCGCTGCGGCGGCGGCGGCTGCGCGGCGGCGGCGGGGAAGAGCCCCCCACTGCGGAGCAGCAGCAGCAGCAGCAGGCAGAGGCCGGGGGCGGCCGCCGCTTCGCGCCGGGACATGCTGCGGGCGCAGGGCGAGGAGGAAGAGGAAGGAGGAGAGGGACTTCTGCAGATCCGCGTGGCGCCCGCTCCGCTCCCGGCCGCGGCTGCCGCTCGGGTCGGCGGCGGGGCGATCCCGTCCCCAGCGCGGGCTGGAGGAGGGGACGGCGGTGGGCCCGCCCCGGCCGGCCGAGGGATGGGCGGCCGCCCCGCGCCGGGCTCCGCGCCGCCCTGCGCACGCACCGCGGGGCAGCGCCGGGCCCGGGATGGGGCTGGGGTCCGCCCGCCACCCCGGCTGATGTTCCTCCGCCCTCGGGAGACAGAGCGAGAAGGCACCCCCTGAGCGGGACCGCAGCTTGAACCTCGGGAGAGAAGGAAGGGAAAATGAGAGGAGTGGAGAAGGGGAAAGAAAGGGTAAGGAGCGGAAAGGAGAAGAGCAAGCAAAGAGAAAAGATGAGGACAAACAGATCAGGGAAAGAGAATCCCTTATGAGAAGAAGCAAGTCCAACAAGCAAATTTCCATTTCTGCCCTGCTTTGAAAACCCACATACACAACCCTTGCACTGTCCCGTGCTGCAACCTTTACTTCCGAGCCAGGTCAATATGTTGGATTTGCCCTGAATAACTTTCTGGTGGTGGTTTTGGGTAGGTGAGTGCACAGGCAAGGAGGTATAAGAGGACTCACTAGAATGTCACGTAGAAGGATAATAGTTGCAGCCACAGCTCACATGATCTTAACACTTTCTCAAAACGAAACTTTTGAAAAAAAAAACTAGATTGCCTTTGAGACTTCTAACATTGCCCTAAATACTTTGTCATTCTTTTGTGATATCAGTCAGTCCTAATCAGATCAATACCTTATCTCCAACCCTTTGCCTTTCCCAGATGAGCACTGGCACATCATTTCTATGATGACAATAACAGCAATAACAACTAACCTTTTATGTCTGACAACACATTCTCTTATAAATGATGGATGTCAGAACCCCCAGGTTTACCCCAGAAGTAAGCCATAGCATTTCTGCAGCATTGCCTGAATCTCTTTTTCTTCACAAAACAATGTAGACGCCATTCTTGCCTGAAATTTTACTATAATAACTCATGGAACAGATTGCTCAGAGAGGTTGTGGAATCTCCCTCGCTAGAGATAACTGTCTGGATGCAATCCTGTTCCATGTGCTCTAGAATTACCCTGCCTGAGCTGGGAGGTTGGGCCAGATTACTCATTGTAATGCCTTCCAACTACATCCATTCTGTGATTCTGTTATTTTGAATCTCACTATCCCATGAGTCTGGGAATGACTTTTGGACAATTTTTTTTTACCTTTTTAACATCAAGTTGAATACCTCATCAAGAAAATCAGAGCCTGGAAGTCTGTTGTGATGCTGGATATCACTAATGGGCACAGAATTAAAATACACTGAGATGATTCATTATCTTTTATTATGTTTTTCTTGAGTCACTATGTTTCCTTCTCTAAAGCAACATAACTGCTTATATCTTTTAAAAGTAGTTAGCTAATGGAAGTATAGAACTAGGGTTTCTGTTCAGGGGTTGTGTCCTGAATCCTTTAAAAGATCCTTCACTACCCCAGTGGTTAACTGGGAGCCTGTGGGCTCAGTCTGTGTCTGGAGATAACGGGGGCTTACTGACATGCCATCAGTATGATTACTGAGTTTCTAGGGTGGTCAGAGACTCCTAGAAGACTCTTACCAGTTAGGTACATTTCCAAATTGGTTGCACTTCTAAATACTGTTGCAGACCTCGGCTTAGTCTACTATTTCAACATAAGTTGCTCAGAAACTCCTATACATCCACAGCTGTTTTACAGCAGAGAATACCAGTCTAAAGTAGAAGAGAATTTACAGAATAAGCAGGTGAAAAAGTTCATCACCTCAGTGTCAATTCATCAAGCAGATGCTATGTGTATCACCTCCTCTGCATTTGTAATCAGTGTTGGGATATAAGCATGTCTTAATCTGAAAATTAAATTTGTTTCCTGGTCCAGGAAAACCTCAGGCGCTTTTGACCTACAAAGTGCAAATGTTGGCACAAGTAAGTTTTTGTTGCAGAAATGCCACTCACATTAGAGCAGCTTGGCAGCTGTAAATCTGTCATCCTGCAGAGCCTGTACTGAAAGCAGCAGAACATCTGAGGTTAGATAATTAAACATGGTAATATAGAAATAGTACAGAATTGGGATATTTGCAGAATTTAGGAAAATATGATGACATTTTACTTCGCGTAATTTTGGTGCTTTACAGTGACGTTCAGGAAAAAAAGTACATAGTTAGAATTATGTTTTCTATAGAAAATTAAAATTGTTCTGAAAAGTTTTTAGTGTTTAGGATCTCAATAGATTATTGCACTATGCCTCAGAAGTATCTGTGCTATTACACATGTAATTCTGATAGTGAGAATAAAAGTGCATAGATACTCATTGTCCTTTGGCAATTTAGAGGTAACATGTGCTATAGCATTCTTGCCATTTACTTTATTACATACAACTTCCAGGCTCTTGGTTAATATGTTGGTGATGCCTCATAAGTCATATAAGTTTGACATTTTTTCATGGCCTGTGGAATCCAGAAAAATGAGGTGTTAAGTCTATAGTTTGACTCAGTGATCTTAAAGGTCTTTTCCTAAACAGTCCTATAAATGTATGATTTTAATATTCATTGCATGCTGTTCTAAATTGATGGCAGAGAAGGTTTCTGATAAATAAACTTCCAAATGGTTTTGATATATGTTTCTATTCTTAGCTGGTTTTTATAGAAGATTTTTTATAAAATGTGCAGGGTCATTTTTGTTGACCCTGCATATAAATATCCATGGGAAATTTGTCTTCTGTTTCCAATTTCTCTAGTTGAAGAGTTGACCTAACAAAAAAAAAATAAAAATTAGGCTGGAAATGAGTTATGTTTCTTTCTGAATGCTAGCAGAAGTGATTACCTTATAGTTAGATAGAGTGTAAATCTCCAATTGCTTTTAAAAGTTTCCTATCCATCTCACAAATTTTTGTCAAATACTGCCACTTGCTGGTTTTATTCTATACCAGTAATTTAGTTTTATAGATTTTGCTTTGCTGAGGTACTGAAAAAAAAAAAACCAAACCCAAACTAAAAGATAAAATAGTTAATACTTTTTTCCTTTTGTTTTTCTAAAAATTCAGGTATAAGAAATATATACTCAAATCCTGTTTAGTTTAAATCTCCATGTTAATATTCTATCTTAGGATATAAAATCAGGCATTCTAGACATTTCAACATATCTCCAGATATCTGACAGTGAAAATGCTTTGCACTGCCTTTAGCAGACATGACTTAGTTTATTAGTTAGAACCTTTTGGTCAATAATAACAGTAAGAGTCAAGAGGACCAGGTTGACAAAATCTCTAATGAAGCACCATAGAAACTTATATTTAAAGTGCTTTCATGATAATATACCAGCACAGGGATGTAAAGATTAAACATGTGAACATTAATTTTTTAAAGGCAGAAACAAAACTCTAACTGGTTTTGAAAGCATAGAATCTTACCTTTTCTTTCTTTTATATATGCTAAGTGAATGTCATGGAGATGACATGCTGGATGGCATGTCAGCAACTGTGCTAAATGCAATTATTAAAATTCATAAATGCTTGTTCCTAAGCATTTTTCAACTATCCAGAAAAACTTAGGCAATACTCAGATACATCATTCTTGAAACACCTCATGCATCTTGATAGCCAGATCTGTCAGAGACAATGTGACTTCTCTGACCATGGCCATTTGAGGGTTTATGATATCTTTGCTGGCACAGCAAAGAAGATTGAGGACATTGTCTCTACATACTCACCAATCCTTCTTTCATTTGGGATAGTAATGTTGGTATCTTTAAAAACTGACATTCTCTTTCCTGAATATAATATGAATTTCTGGAGGAAATTATTCCTTCACTGGTTCCATCATAAAAGGTGCTCCCTCCAAGTTCAAACAAGAGTAGCTTATGAAATGCCTAGCTGTGAAATGTGGTGGGTAAATTTATTTGACTGGTGACTTGCAGACACCAGAACAAGTGTTGTTATTTTCCTTACAATAATAAATTCCGATGAATGACAAAAAAAAAAAAAAAGGAAAAGATAAAAGATTGTCTTCCAAGTTGTCTTTGAATTGTCACTTCAACCAGACTACCTGGTACTAGTGCATGTGTTCAAGGAAAGATGCTTACTGTATCTTAAATCAGCCAGTATAACTTACATTTGCCACATATTTCTGTTCGTTCAGCCAGTGCATTTTAATGTGTCCACCCTTTCAAAGGGACAGTTTGTTACATGCAGCAAATGGACCTTGCCTACCCCGTATATGATATTTAGGAAAATAAACCATAAGCTTGTATCTTTTCCAACAGTGCAATAAGAATCTATTAGACCTAATTCTTTTGGTTTGATGCCACACAACTCTCACAGGTAGCACAGTAGTAGTAAAACACTTATCAACCTGCACCATAGCTACACTGGCTAGTGAAGCCAGGATTGAAAAGTAGATAGTGCAGGAGGGTAATCTGTTTTTATCCTTCTGGCTTTTTTAATTATGTGCTAAGAAAAATACTGAATAAAAGAAAAAAAATATTATTAAGCCCTGCTTTGACAAGCCACTTAGAATGGAAAGAAGCATGGCCAGCCAACAAACAATGGAAGCATTTGCCTGTGATGATAAAGGAAAATAAGAAAACTCTCCTGAAGAGTCTTTCCCAAACAAAAATGTGAACTTGAAAAGAACTTGAACCAATGAGGTCCTGGTTTCCATCAGAGTAATTTTCCTTAATAGCAATATAGCAGGAAATTGGGTGTTATTAGTTTAATCCCTTGTCTACACTGAGGCCATACCTCACCCAGAAGAGATTCAAGGCTATGATTTGTTCTGCAGCTGTGCCTGGAGGCCCCAGAGAATCAGAGCCACCAGCCACAGGTTTTACAATCATAAATAAAACCAAATGCCCTCTCTGAAGACAGATGAATGCTGTGGGACTGTGCCCACTCCCAGCTGGGTACTGGGTGGATCCTGGGCACCTTGAGCCCAGGGGCCTGGCTCTTGGAGTGCTGGGACAACCTGGGAAGAGCAGAGCTGGTCCCTGGGCACAGGGAGCTGCTGTGGGGAAGGCCAGAGCCCCTGTGAGGGCAAGCAGACCTGCTTTTAAACAAACTGCCATTTCCAGCCTGCCTTCAGCCCATCCCCATCCCCACAGCCCTGCCCACACATCCCAGGGCTGTGCTGGACACTGGTTACCCCTTTGGGCCTGATCCCAACCCCAGCCCACAGGTCAAAATCCTGACCCAGCCTTGGCTCATCCCAGTCCTCACCGAGGTGCTTGATGCCCTGGGCTGGCTGCCCTGTTCCTGGCTGCCAGAAGGGACCAAATCCTAGGAAGGGTCCTGAAGGCAGTGGTGAACAAATGCTGTTCAACTCTCCAGAGCAGTGTAGATGTTTTCTGTTCTTAATTTTAAATAAATGAGCATCATCAGGACATAGACAGCAGATCGAGGTAAGACGCTTTCCGCCACAGCTAGTGCGCATGAGGTCCCACCTGGAAAGACACATCCTGCTCTGCCTTACCAGACCAAAAGGAATGGCAAGAAGCTAGAAAGAGAAACACCAAGATGCCAAATGGCCTTGAGTACATGACCTGTGAGCATAGACTGAGGGATCTGGGTATATTTCATCTGGTGAAGTTTGGTTAAGGTTGTGATCCAACAGCAATCTGTGACACTTGGAAGAGAAAGTACACACATTGATAAAGCCATTTTTTGCAGTGGCAGATAATATAATAGCAGTGATATAGGTGTAATTGTTATAAATTGTGGTGTGAGAAATTCAGGTTAGATATGGGGTAAAAAATTTTTTTACTAGAATGGCAGTGTGGCACTGGCAGAGGTTACATGGAAATGCTGGGAATGGTCTTCCTGAAAGATTCTCGCCATTTGATTAGACAAAGCCATGACTGCTATAAGAGATTGCTGGCAATAGCCCTTACCTCAGCTGGAGGCTGGCCAAGAGGTCTTCAGACATCCCCTCCAGGCATCATCTGGTTTTTTCATCACCTGACCTGCCCTTTGGCAATGACACCTCATTGTTAACAATAGCTGAGCCTGGGTGACCAGTTTAGGCAAGATGCCTCACAAGCTTCAAGGGTGAGTCATGAGCAACTTCACCAATATGACACAGTTTGGAACAGGAATGGTCTGCTCAATTCATCAGACCTTAGTTTCCAGTGAAATGCAACAGTTTTTATGGAGCTAAATCAATTTACTATAGTTTGATTGGAGTAAAAGTTTAACTAAGGGCTTTGGAAAATCAGAAGCAATTCAATACTTAACAGGACATTCAGAAGAATATATATTTTTCCATATAGATGTTTGTGTTTAAAGATAATATACTAGAAAGATGTAGTTTCTCAAACTTTCGGGTCAAATACCAAGGTACACCAAGAGGCAAGAGGGTGTGTTCAGCTACACAGGTTGTCTGAGGCTATCAACAGACCTCCTTTAATTCATCCATGCTTTCCAGGCTGATCAAAGCCAGTATGATTGTTCAACGAGGGTGGGCCAGCTCAGTCCTTTTCTCTCCCTAAGGGCGCTTTCAGTGTCCTCTAATTGCTCCCCCGATTGACTAATTGCTGTTTGATCTTCCTCCTTTAGTCACCTTTGATGTTCTGTTGTTTGTTACAGTCTCTGGTTAGAATTAAGTTATTTTAGAGACTAAGACAGCCCTGTGATGGAGGAGTGCAGAAAAATAAGTACTAAAAAGAGAACAAAACAAAACAATGTTCTTTGCCCCAGGGGGTGAACTCCAAATTACAATGGAAATTAAATCAGAGGTCTTGATTTGTAACTCCGGTATCATGACCAAAATATCATGTTTGCAGCCATGTTCTTTTCCTGTTGGCCCTTGAATTTATAATGACCTGCCAAGAGAGGAAAATGGCCATTCCAGATGCAAGACTTAGATAAGAGTAAGGAAAACAGAGCATGGTAAAGAAACAAATGCAGAAAAAAAAAATCCACTACCAAAATCTGTAGTGATATGGGCGCATTTTGCATGTAAATCAATGTAATGTACAATTCTCTTCAATTGCACAGACAGTAATCTTATTCTCCATGATCCATGCTGTACATGCTCCACTGGCCTCCACTCATCTGTTTGTCCCATCTCATCCTCAAAATGGGTATTTGGCTGGTTTGGTCCCTTTCTCTCTTTTTGCATAGCTTGGGGAAAGCATAATTTATTCCCATCCAGTTCTGACTGAAAGTGGTAGTATCTTTAAAATATGAGTTAAGGCTCTCTTATTGATCCTTATAAATTGCAAGTTAGGTAGAAGAATTTTAGAAAATTAGCAAATTTTGTATTTTTTTCTGCTGATTTTTCTTGTTTTGTTTGTTTTCCTTTCATTTCCAGTTCTCATTCTATTCTCACTCTTATTTTTCTAGCAGAAGAACAGCCAAAACAGGTCTTAGATAGTAATGAGTGCGAATGAGACTGCGTTGTTGTTTGATTTTTAATTGCTTTTTTTTTTCTGTTTTATCAAAAAAGCGAAATATTTTAAAACCCTGGTGCAATTAAGATGTCCTATTCTGTGGAGAAACAGACCACAAGAGACCTTGGCCTCTTTCACAAGTATCTATTAAGAAGCTGGCAGCTGGCAGGCATTTTAGTAGAAAATACTAGCCTGTAAATGGAAAAAAAAAAATAATCCCTGTTTAATTTGTAAGACCAACATGAGCAACATACTTCTAATATTTATTTGTAACTTTTATCAGAGGCACCAGAATTAAAAGAACACAGTCATTATTTTTCCATTTCAAACTTTCTTTTTTCATCCTTCTTCATGCTTTCCCTGCCCCTTTTCTTCAATACACAAGGTTTTTAGGTCTTTGATTAAAAACTAAAACATTAGAAGGTGCTTGAGTGATCCCTAATTCCATTTCTATTTTGGAGTCATGGTGTTCATTTTATTTGACTCTTATAAACTTGAATAACTGAAAAACACCAAGGAAGGTGAACCCTGTGGCACAGAAGTACAAGGGTTGCTCCTCTGTGTGAGTGCAAGGGCCCAGAACAGTTTGAGAGACATGGAGCAGACAGCTGGGGTTACTTCTCAGAGAGGGTTTGAGGAGCCTCCTAGGAGCAGAGGGCATAAGCCAGGGCTTAGCCAATGACTCAAAAAGTTGTTGGTTAGCTTGAAAGCAAGGACATGCTTGCAAGGAGCTTGTGAGAACACCTGAAAAATCTTTTTCTTTCTTTTCTAGTTGTTTAAAAAAATAAAACTCCTACTGTTGTTAAAAACCTGTCTTTTTCTTTGTTTAAATAGTTTCGGTCTTCTTTTGGAGGAGAATTCCTAGGCAGATTCTTTTCAAAGCCAGCTCAGGACCTTGCCACACACACATTTTGCAGCACTGCTCATTGAAGCCATGCTTTCTCTTGCCTGCAGTGAGATTTGGAGGAAGAACACTTGGAACATTTAAAACAGATCATTTAATAGATGAGTACTATTATGAATATATATGCTGCTATATGTTAGTATATATTATTATAGGTGGCATATATATTTTACCTTTTTATTTTATCTTTTATCTATGGGTTTGTTTGTCATGAGTGTTTAGCTGTGAATCAGATTCCTTAGGAAACAGTGGATGAATTCAAATTGCAGTTTGAAAAATCAAGGTTTATCAGGATTTTCAATGGGAAGCATGTGAGAACAATGACGTCCTAAGGTGTTGATCATCACTGTTCAGACAGCTGCTGATCATGTGTAGGCAGGATGCACCGTGGAATGGTTTTCATGATCCCTATCTGCAGATGAGATCACCTCCTGTGCAGTGCTAGCAGCCTCACCTGAGTCAGCACATCCAATGAAAGGTGCAACCTTTGCCATGAATATTGCTATCGCTTCTTGTTTATTTACCCACCTACCCTGAAAGATTCCCTTTTCATGCCAGTCAGTTCAAAATGGCTTATAATTACACAGTCCTGAAAGTTACCACTACAAAAACTTAGAAGTTCTGCTGATACTTTGATATCTGTTTTTAGGCATACTACATTCTCCTCTTGGTTTTAAGTATTTTCCATCAGCTGTCTTACAGCAAATGCAATTTCTTAAAAAGACCATTCCTTTCTCTTGCCTGGAATGAATTATTCTTCCAGACAGTACGTTCCAGATCTTCCTCCAGGGACAGAAATTCAGCTTAAGTAATTTTCAGAAATTGTTCTCACGTGTATTCTGATAACTATAGATGGTACAAATGAGAAAGAGTGAAATAACTGGAAGGGAATTTCAGAAGGTAATTTTTTTTGTAAAGGACCATATAACTAAGCACGTGAGAATCAGAGAAATTGGCACCTGATAGAAAGAAGTTTCTCCTTGATTGGCTTGAATTGGTTAAACTTGCTGTTGCCATGCCATTTTCCTGGGAGGAGCAGCAAAACTACATTTTACTGTGAAGCTTTCTTTTTGTAGTTTACTGAAAGTGTTAGTGAAACAAAGGTAAAACTCTTTCTTGGTCCAAGAGGTAGAAAGGCTCTCCATCTTTTCCTAGGAAATATAAAGTTTTGGGGTATCAGCATTTTTAATCTGAGATTAACTATACATGTGTATCTGGGAAAATAGACATGAGAGGCAGATATGTGTCATGTCATGTGTAGTCAGAAGAGCTGAAACATCTATTTTAGCAACACAGGTTAGATATTACTCATATCTAAGCAAGACCTTACTTCTGTCTAGGCCTGAACATGTTAGTGGAGGTGTTAACAATGATCTGCTTAAATATGAATGTGGCTCACACATCTTGGGCATTCATCTGGGCAGAGTCTCAGGGCTCCAAGGCCTGATTGTGGATTTTCTGAAGTGGCACACTTCACAGTTTAGGACTATATGCACCTGTGTACACACTAGTCTTTCATGTTAATGTTACGAGAAAAAAATTAAATCTTCAGTTTCATCCATGTAGAGAAAAATCTCCTTAGGAAAAATGTCCCAAGCAAGGACAGGGTGGTCCATACAAAAAATTAACACTGTCTGAAAATCTGTTTTCATTTTGTTAACATCTCCTTAATGTGTAAATCCAGTAGTGACTTGTACACTTCTGTTCTCTCATTACAAAAGCCATGATCAGTGAAGAACTGAATAAAAGCAATTCCATATGTTATAAGGGTCAGTGAATAGCTCATTCTTTACATGCCACATTATTTCCTAGCTGCATACTGCTCAGATACCATTGAATTTAACATATTTACTTATATTAATTGAAGCAACAAACCAATTTAAAAATAACCACAGCCATCTCATAATCACCACAAAAAACTGGAAAAAACATACTGCTTCTTGTATTGTTCCTGTTATAAGTAATGGCTGGATATAAATTTATGCCTCACTTTCATAACAACCACAGAAAAGGATCTAAACCAGAAGTGTTCTCGAAAGCATAGTTTGAAGCAATTAGTGCTGCTATCACCCCAGTGAAGTCTTTACTGCAGCTGCTGCTCTCCCAAAGCTGCTGCAGGTATTGCTGCCTCTGGGGCCACTCGGTGCTGGCAGCCCCAGAGCTACTGGAGACGGAATAGCAGGACAAACATTACCAGAGGAGCCAGAAGCAAAGGAAATCCTCAAGTGAGGCTACAAGATCTGACAAGGAGGACAACCTGGCCCAAGGTTCTGTCCTTCAGGGGGATACTCACTTTCTTTAAGTATCAAATGTAAAGTGGGCGCTTGAGCAAAATAACAGGTACCCACAAATCCAGGTCATCCAAAATACAGTGTTTCAGGGCTGAAGAAAGAAACTTCATCAGTCACCCCCACAGCTCAGTTGGTTGCTCCTCAGACATATGCTCAATGTTAGTGTGTGCAGTCCTAATGTTTGGTGTGCAGTAGGAGACAGAATATCAGGTTTTTTCAGTGAAGCTGTTTGACTTTTCAGTCTTAAGAGTTTCTTATTTTCAGATCACAAAAGTAAGACACATTTAAACCTAATTTAAGGTTAAAGCTTCTCTCATTGGCAGCCTGAATTGTGTAGCAAAAGTAGCAAAACATTTGGACAGGGCAGAGTCCAGGATGTAATGCAAAAACAAGAAGTGTCAATAGGTGAATATCAGAAAAACCTAATTACTTCTGAAAAACATCCACTTGGCATGCCTATGGCACCCTTTAGCTCCACCACAGCCTCCAATCTTTTCGTTCTTGAAAGGGCTGTGCATTATCCCATCATGAGTGTTCCTATCTTTATTTTTGCTACTTGCTCCATTTTATATGTCTGCATTTTTGATGGTGTGACAGTTCTGTTTCTTTTGCTTCTTACTTTTACTTTCTGACCATGTTTACCTGTTCTGCAGCTTTTTTTTTCTGTTTTGATCCTTTTCCAGACAATTTGGCTGATCATGCTTTTCGGAGGCATTTGCAAGAGGAGTGATTTTCAATGTACAGTCAGTGATTCTGGAGAATTCCCAAATTATTCCTTATCATTCATGAGAGGTAGTTAAGAAAATCAAGTCTACTGTCAGCTGGCCTAAATGTTCTGCTTAGAGATCAATTTCAATCCATTGAAACAAGTGTCTGTAATGAAAACTCTTGCTCTAGACTTAGATCTGTTTTTTTCCACAAAAAGTGTTGAATGAATAATTGATTGCAAATTCTCCATTCCACTTCCACATCTTCTCACTGCTTTAAGAGGAAGTAAAACTCTATATATAGTAGTGACAAGACAGAGCTCAAAGTTATTTGCACATACAGTTTCTGACATAGTTTTTGTCTTTTTGGTACTACTGAGGCACATAATCCCATTACTGATTTTAAATAACAAAACCAGAAATTACCAAAGATGAGAAGACTGATCAGCACAGAATTAATATATTTTTCATAATGAACTTGATGTTATGATGGACTAAATAGAAAGGCAAGGTTAGAGATAATAGATTTTTTTTTTAATCTATTACAAAACTTGATTAAAATGTAGCAGTTGGTCACAGGTCTAAGAGCTGTCAGTGAACGATTAAGAAAAAGCAGAATGTAATACAAGGATGTAGTGACATGCAAAGTATTTCTGGGCAATAGGAACAGAGAGATCTAGTGTTATTTATGAAGACATTGGCATCCTGGGCACAGGAGGTGCAAGGATTAAGTCAAAAAAGTTCAAGAAGGTTTAAGTCCACAAGCACAGATAGCCTGTTGATCAGAACAATGGAAAAATGGCCCTACAGGACCAGAGGAGCTGGCTCATATCCTTTGGTAAAAGGGTTTGTCAGAAGAGATACTGATGTCAGGAGACAGAAGCAGGAAGTGACATTAACTACTTCACCGCTCATCTGATTACTAATATAGAGAATATGATGCCTTTATGTACTTTGCATCATACCAGCCCACTGGTGTACTGAGATTTGAAACACAGCTATCCTCTAAAATGTTTACTTCTTTCATCTGTACACTGCTTGCAGTTTCTCATTCTTTTTTTAAGCTTTGCTGGTTTGTTGTGGTTTTGGGTTTTTTCCTATAAA
>NC_031770.1:94736074-94818157 GCF_001522545.3 Parus major
TCATTTTGAAGAAAACAATCAAATCTTGAAGGTACAAATAAGTTTTACCTTAAAATGATCCTGTTTAAAGCAAAAAAAGTGCTGAAGTATATTTAATTACATTAAAAATTTGATTGCATTCATTTTTGCAATAGGTGACAGTAGAACAAATACAAAGCATATGTGAATGCTGCAGTAATGATTGTTCTCCAACAAAAAGCAAAACATAAATATTAAAATGTTAAAAATGGGACTGAATGTTTGGCAAAGCAAAAGGAAAAATCTTTACTGAACTGCATTCCTACTACAGATAGCAATGAATGCAGTTCAGTAACTCTAATAGACACAGATCATTTGTATTTATCCCAAAATTAAAGATGTGAAAAGGCAATATTAACTTTTAAATATTGTCCTCCATCTTGAATTGAAACCACAGAATTTCTGAAAGATGAACTACATTGCTATAACAGATAGTTCAGAGGGGCACTAGCAGTCCGGTAGAAATAAGAGAATGTTGGCTCCAAAGTTTATTTGAAAACAAAAGCTGAAATCTTCACGTTGTCCACCTCTGATATAGTTCTTTTCATAATGGAAGTTCCCATATTCATACCATGTAATGCTTAGAAGTTAATTAAAAAGTGCTGTTTAAGCTGCTTTGAATCTTCTGTCAAGTTTCCATGGCTTGATGTTGTCTTACAATAAATTACCCATTTTGTAACTTACATCTAATCCATGCCATTTTCTTGGAATTCAAAAAACCTCATTTTATTGCCCCCACCACACACCATCCTTCAAAAACAAAAGTCACATAATATTTTCAAGCATTGTTCAAAAATAAAGCATTTTTGCAACCAATTCTTGCTATGAAACAATATGCACACAAAATGTACTTCTTAAATCCCATAAAATCCTCCAACATGAGGCAAAATGATAGTGTTTAAAAAGTGGCTGCAGACTGCAACATTGTCATTCAAAGCTGTTTTTTTTTTTTGTCCATTTCAGTTCAAAATACTAAAACATTTAATCACTAAAGCATTAAAAAGAATTTACACTCTATTTATTTTGATCAGCTTACCTCTTCAGAAATATATATACCCCAAAAATGTGCATACATTAGCAGCTATAAACATTACATGGCATATCACACTATGTCAGCTTATATGAAAACGTACAAAATGTGAATGTATTCAAAAAACTATTCTGCAGTTACTATCTTTAAAGCAAGACATAAAATCATTATGAAGTCTTGTAAGCATAACACTGTTTCAAACAGAAATAAATATATAACACTTTCTGGTAAATTACAGCAGCAAAAAACAAGAGGCATCCTTTTTTTAAGCAAGATTTTCATCACTATAGCAGCTGTTCAGACCTGAATTCCTCTCACAGCCTGCTTTATATTTTCCAGTAGGGCTTTATTTTCTGGACTCTGATAACGATCTTGATTTGTATACATGTCCGTCAAAGTGGTCACGTAAGCATCAAAATTTTGTTCATTGATTGGTTCCTACGAGATATTAAATAGTAGTTCATATACAACTTTTATTTTCTTAATCGTATATTCATTTAAGCATAACATATTAGCAAGGCATACTGCCACCATTTTTATAATATTTAAAAAGCCTATTTAGTTCTTACTTAATTTTACAGGATACACTGGAACAGGCCCTCCATGTCTGTTAGCAGTTAAATGTATCTCTATGGTTTCAGTGCTGTTACCACAAATATCCAACTGGTTGATGAAACATAAACATAAAAAAAAGGTATCTATTGTATGAGGTGAACTGAAGATCGCCAAATTCCTTAACTTGTGCTCTCAATCACTTACCATATGTGGCAGCTGGATATTAGCTAGACTATGAATTAAAGACTGGCTTAAATTGGCCAATTCATGAAGAAGAGACTCATTTTGCTGTTCAATTACTTTGTTCTCCTCTTCTATCGTCTTCAGGTTGCTCTCCATTGTGGTAATCTAAAATGGACAAATTTGTATACAATGTAATATAAGGCAAACTGGTACAAAGCATGCACTCTTTGAAGGGAGAGAGAACAGAAATACCAGGGAAAGGAGAAAAGGTCTATTCATTCATGTTTAAAAAGGTTTTGCTTGAGTCTGCAGTTCTTCTAGTCACTAAAGCTTTCTTATTCCCACTGTATGTTGTATAACTTTAACAGCTTGTCTTTTCAATACTGGTAATAGTGAGTGAATGAACTTGGATTTGATTCCACTCCTTTAGAGCTTTTCTTGTATAGTTGAAAGGCATTAAGGACCTTAGTTCTGCAAGTTCACCCATGCAGTTAAGACTCCTAGAAGCCAATCTTAGGGGCATTCTGCAGTCAGTCATGCTTTTCTTGTATTTTCAGCTACACATATATCTTGTTAATTAAAAATGCACTGCTCCTTGCTGCCATGTTTTGCTCTTTGTAAGAATAATACGATTCTGTGCAAACTCACGGGGCTGCTTTTGAAAGCCAAACAACTGCATGTTATTGCAATGTATGTACAAATTCAGAAAGTTTTCCAATATATACAATGACTTGTGAAACTGAAGAATATTTGCACATAGCCCTGTGGCATTGTTTCATGTACAGGTGAAAACAACTGAGATTGTGCTCTGCCTGCGTTTCCAGGTGACCAAACACGTTAGCTCTGACCTTGCATGGTGCCTGCTTAAGGTAAATGCATTGCTGAGGGAAAACTTCCCTGAGCTTGTGGAGAGCACTGTGCTAATGGAGTTATAAGGATTTCAGATGAGCACTGGCTTATATCCGGATCATCAAGAGCTGATGCAGAGCTCACTCACATCTGCCTGCACTTTCCACTGCAGCCCTGTCCTTACTTTCCATATGGGGTGATAACTGTTGACATCTAGTTCAGAGGGTACAGTGTGCTCTGTGTGTGTGTAGGTTAAGATATGCATTGACAAGAAGAAAGAAGCCAGCGAAGTGGAAAAAATGCCAAAGAACACAAGGTTTTGAATTCTCAAAATGAGGTTTATCCATTGGCCTATCCACTGGTTTATACACTGGCCTAGAGACTGAGCTATGGGAAGAATTGATACAATTAAAAAAATGATGATGGGAAGGTCAGAGGTTTGTGTAATAGTAACAGGCAAAAGAGTACAGGTTCTAAAGTGCATATTAACTTGACCATGGGTGAGCAAATGTTTGGAAACTGGTGGCACAGTCAGGTAGTTAGAGGTATCATGTTTTATTTCGGACCTAAACTTTCTGTCTGCTTATGGAAATACAGCCCACCAGTTGACAGAAGTAACTTTGAAAAGTTATGTGTCTACATGAACAGTCTCCAAAGTACCTCTTGCTTTGACTACAGGTGCATACTGCAGTTAATCCAAGTTGCCAGTACTGTAGGGACCTGGTTTTGTCACAATTAATTGATTCTGAACTATTTCCACAAAATATATTAGTAAGGAGAATACTTTCTTCATATTTGAACCTGGACACCTGTTTCTCCTCTCTTATTTTGCTTTCAGCTCATTTATATTGGAGGGAAGTGCTGTATCCAAATGCAAAACATTTTTCATAGGTGCTTCTTAGAGTCAAGTCATACTCCGATATCTATCCTAATTTTTTTTAATATATTACAGACCAGAATGAGGATGCCAATGAAGGCTCAGTTCAGGCTGCAGCCACCTCACACTAACTTCAGCAGGAGCTGATATTCTATAGATTTTCTATCTAGCTGAGCATTGCAACTTCAATCATATTTTTTCGTTTTTCCATGAGATGCTGAGTATCTGCAAATACAGTGGCAGATGATCAGGATATCTCACACTTCACTTAGTAATAATCTATAAATTCATCTGTTTTAAATTTAATTCTTGTATTTGTTTGCTTAAAGGCTGAAATTTCCCTCCCCACATTTTACCCTAAAACTAAGAAATGTCTACTTGTATGTATTCTGAAAATAGGCTAATCTGTTGCTTGTATGAAACACATAATTATTTGCAGATTTATTCTTCCCCTCTCCCCTTTATGTGTTTCTGCTCCTCTAATATTTGCATGTTAAATTTGAACAAATTTACTAGATTTTAGGTTAAAAATACTTTCTCCAAAGTCTGAAGTAAAAAGGCAGCTGAGTAAAGGAGTGTTACAACTGCTCCAACTAAGAAAAAGGACTGACTTCTCACTTTATTAAATAAAAAAATTCTACATCGAAGAATTTAATGTAGAATATGAAAAACTTTCACTGGCACATACAATCATATGGGTTGCAAATCTGTATCAAACAAGACTGTTGCTACTTCTGGTGTTCACATAACTTCCACTATTTTCCCATTGCATATTTCCCATCTGTCATGTCTTACTGAAATCTGAGCTGCACAATGATTTTCTGAAGGTTTATCAGCAAACATTTTGTTATGTCCAATATAATTTTAGTTTTTCAAATTAAGGGGACTGTTGACTTTGATCCTCTTAATAGTTTGATAATGACTATGATGTAACTCTCTGTGTGTTGTAAATGTAAATTGCTTATCTTCAGTAAAGTGTACGAATTCAAAACTAAGGCCTCTGAATTTTTTTGTGAAATTTAACTTGGGATTCTCTGCAAGGCCTTGGTAGCTAGCTGGGTAAGAATAGATAACCACTAGACCAGATTACCCAGAGATTGTGGGAATTCTAGTCTGGAAAGTAAAGAACAAATTAGACAAGCACCTGTCAGGTTTAGCTTAGAAAGATCTTAGGAAGTAAAGATGACTGGTGGAAAAAAGAATGTTTTCATGGTCTCCTGTAGCTCTACTTTTTTAAATCCCGTTAATCATTTTAATCTACATTTTTTTCTAAATCTGCAGTACTGAATTGTGAAAAATAACCTCTTAACTTTATGGTAAAATCACCAGCTGAGCTTCCTTTTACCAAGAACATCCAGTGGTCCCACAAAGTGCCTAATCTGATTTCTAAGAATATGCAATGACACTAGTCTGAAGTATGAAAGCTGTAACTGAGACCATTAAAGTATGGCTTCTGTACTCATTTCAGATCAAAGCTTGATGTGAAATTCCTAGATAAATCTCTGAAACTCAATACAAGTTTATGCCTGTGATAGTGTTATCATGGCTTTATTTTTCAATTAATCTAGCCAAATATGAGATTAAAGGTGCAGTAAATTACTGAAAACTGGAGCATTTACCTAATGTACACATAAGAGCAAAACTGCTTCACACATTTGAAAAACTCAGCTAAATCAGTATGTATGTGAATAGCACCTACAGTGTATTAAGCAGAAGAAAACATAAGGCCATTGGAAGCTGCCAGATCCAGAATTTATGAACAAATTTCTCAAGAATAAATATATGTAATTTTCCTGCCACTGATTATTCTTCTTGCTTTATAGTCTTGCAGATTTTGCCCTCATTATCCTACAGTTATATTTGGTCACATCAGGAAACTGTGTAAACCATAAATAAAATCCTATGAAAGCTGAATAATGACAAAACTCTGAATGCAAGCATAAAGAAGTGAAGTTTCAGTATCAATCTGGCAAAGGTTTAGAAATCAAATAAAAACCAAATAGAAAAAGTAGGTCCTGCCGTGTATTTATAGCTATAGAAGAGGAGAAGGAGAATGGACGTGGTGCCTATCTCCACAGGCAGCAGATAAAGAAGTAACAAGGAATGATTTACTCTGTTTCTGTTGAGATTGTTTGGGTGTCTATGATCATGGGACTAAAGACTGACAAATGGTGACTGTGATGAATTTCACTGTTAGTGTCTGTGCTCAGACCATGTGAAAAGACAAGCAACAGAATGTATGCTGGACACTGAAAATTTCTAGGGGAATTCAATTGATTTTGTTTTTTTGCTTTTTCCATCCAGTTTTAGGACTGCTGAATAATGGTATTTTAGTTAATAGTCTAATGTTAGGTTTTCTGCTTTT
The DNA here is from genome assembly GCF_001522545.3 of Parus major. Taxonomy (NCBI): domain Eukaryota; kingdom Metazoa; phylum Chordata; class Aves; order Passeriformes; family Paridae; genus Parus; species Parus major. Next base: position 94,741,952 of record NC_031770.1, read on the forward strand.
TTTTCCCCCCAAAAAATTTGTGTGGAATGAAAAAAGAACTAAGCTGTATCTCTGGAACCACTACTGCAACCAAGGGCTGCATTCAGTGTATCCCATGATGGAGTGTAACAGGTACTCACTTCTCTGTCTAAATTTCCTCTGTAAGACATGGCAAAAGCCATGTTGTTCATCTGGGCTCCTTCACCTTGTAGCTTATGTTAATGACCATGTTGTCACACAATATTTTAACTGCTATTAGAAAGGCATAGCCTTATCAAGGGGAAATACCAAGCTGACCATGTCAGGTCATTATTTTAAAGAATATATTTTGCTGAGTTATTTTTATTTATTTTTTTACTGTTGGCAACCGATGTGAAAATTGCATAATGAACACTGTTTTCAAATTTTATAAATAGAAAATTATGCACAGACATCTTAATATATAAGAAACATGAAATGGAACAGTATACTTCCTATATTTTTTAAACAGTTGTGTAGAGAAAAGCAGCTTGAATTTAGGGCTTCATAAAACTGTTACCTGAGTTCTGAGTTTAATCATATCAGCTTCCATCTGGGAGTTGGATTCATTTAGTTCTTTGATTTCTTCATCTAACTGTTTAATTTCTTCATCATTTTCTATACCTGTGTGACATAAAAATAAAAGGGGTGTTAAAATAATTAAGGTTTAAATCAGAGTTCAGTGAATTAATTATTTCTATATTTGAAAATCAATTTATTTCAAGCAAAAAAGAAAAAGGAAGAATTCTTCAAACTTTTATTCTGCAGTTTAAAATAAGTATTTTCCACTACTTTTCCTTTTAAAATTGCAGTAATTCTCCAGTGAGAGTGTTGAAAATGCCTGGAGGATCAAAAGGACCTTTATATATACTCATTTAACTTTATATTATAAGAAATGTACCTGCAGCAACAAATTTTGCTCCACTGTCATATGTAATTTATTTAAAGAGTGTGTCCACTTACAGATCTTCTGAAGGAAGGTAAAAAATCTTAATATGGTAATCTCTTCATATTACAGCATGATCAAGAGAACTTGTAACTAATTCAGAATTTTTTTTTCTCAGCAAAGAGAAATTTTGGTGATGTACTGGGATATATTGTGATTCTGCAGTTGTTTTTAATGCTTGATTGAGGCTCAGAATGATTCATGAAGGGTTCAGAAGGGTATTATTAAATAAAAATATATAATTTGCCAAATGAAAGTGCTTTCTATCATTTTGTTACATAAATATTAAAAATCACAGAATTTTAAAGGTATCTGTATTTCTAAGAATCCAGACAGGAATAAACGGTGACAGTTTAATCTATTTATCCTTATAGTTAGTATAAAAATGCATAAAATAATCCTGGAAAGAGACAGATTTGTTTTTTTTTTAAGTGTGAACACCTAAAGCCAGTGAAACTGGTGCTCCCACTATCATTCTTATGCTGGTGTGAATATTTCACACCTTTCCCCACAGTGCCTGACTCTGATGTTACAGAATGGCTTGGGTTGCAAGGGACCTTAAAGATTATATAGTTTCAACCCCTCTGCCACAGGCTGGGACACTTTCCACTAGACAAGGTTTCTCAGAGCCTCATCCAGCCTGGCCTGAAACACTTCCAGGGATGAGGCATCCAAAGCTTCTCTGGACAACCTGTTCCAGTGTCTCACCACTCTCACAATAAAGAGTATTTTCCTCATATCTAATCTAAACCTACTCTCTTGCAGTTTGAAGCCCTTTTCCCTTTGTCCTGTCACTACGTGCCCTTGTAAAAAGTTCCTCTCCATCCTTGTTGTAGGATCCCTTCAGGTACTGGAATGCTGCAATTGGGTCACCTCAAAGCCTTCTCTTCGCCAGGTTGAACCATCCCAATTTTCTCAGCCTTTCCTCACAGCAGAGGTGCTTCATCCCTCTGATCACCTTGGTGGCCTTCTCTGGACTCACTCCAACATGTCCTTCCTGTGCTGGGGACCCCAGGGCTGGATGCAGAACCTTGCCCTTGGTCTTGTGAAACCTCATGAGATTCCCATGGGCCACTCCTCAAGCTTGTCCAGGTCCCTCTGGATGGCATCCTGTCCTTCAGGAGTGTCACTGCACCACAGCTTGGTGTCATCTGCAAATTTGCTGAGGGTGCACCTGATTCCTTTCTCTATGTCATTAATTCAGATATTAAATAACACTGGTCCCAATACAGACCCCTAAGGGACAACACTTGTCCGTGATGTCCATCAGGACTCTGAGCCATTGTCCACTACCCTCTGGAAGTGACAATCCCACCAATTCCTTATTCACCTAACACTGCACCCATGAAATCCATCTCTCTCCAATTCAGGGAAAAGGATGTTGTGGGAGACCATGGCTGTGGCTTTACAGAAGTCCATGTAAATGACATATGTAGCTCTTCCCTTGTCTGTTGATGTAGTCACCCCATCACAGAAGGCCACTGAGTTGCTCAGGCAGGCCATGTGTCCAAGTAGCCAAAATATCCACATATTACTCCTTAAGGCATTCTTCCTGAGCATGGCAGATATAGTTTTCAATACTACCAAGGTTCTAGAGAAAATAACATCCAGATCTTGCACTCCATGGTTACAAGCTTTTGAATAAAGACAGCCACTGCTTTCTCCATCTGTGCTGCCCATGTGGGCTGAGGTGCCTCCTGCACTGCGTTCAAATGCTCAGTGGCTCTAACACAGTTAACACCAACAGTTAAGAAGGCACACACTGTCAGACTAAGTGACTACATCGTTTTCCAAGAAAACTCAGGACGTGGGCACCTCCCAGACAAGTCTTTATCATATTACTTACTTGAACTGAAGCACCTACATTTTGCTTTTACTGCACTTCAACTACCAGGGTACTATCCTGACTTTCATCCAAGGTACTTTCATCATCTTCCCTGCATCTCAAGGTTCCCAGGAAGAATTGCAGATTACTGGAGCTGAAATAGCACAAAGTCATCTCCATCTGCCAGAGGTTATAGAGCCATAGGTCCAAATGAATTCAAGGGAACTTAGGAGGAATTGACACTCTGGAAATAAACCCTTTTTCTTTTCTGAATCCTGCAACAATATAAGACTAACTATCACTCTTTGATGAATGGAATGTGAACCAGTAAATTATAAGGGTATGTTCTACTTTGAAATATTTTAGAGTTTAAGATTTATATAGACATAACTCGATCTGACTGCTCTACTCCTGGCTCAGGTTTCCAGAGCATAAGACCTGGTTTCACTTCTACAGACAGTGAATTCACAATTTATATAGAGTATAGGAAAAAAGGCAATAGAGTAATGGTAACTTTAGTTTACAGCAAATTTGTATTAAATTAGTATTTAAGAACGTAATGATTAAAAATTTACCATTACTGGCCCGCTGCTTTATTGTTAGCATTTGTTCTCCAGACAGCTTTGCTTTCTTCATCGCTGAAGTAGCTCTGGGGCATCCTGATAAACTGTGAACAGTAAGGAGCCTGTTAATTTTGACAGGTCATTGAAAAGAAATCTGTAATCCAAACCTGTAATAAAAACAGTATCAGAGACATAGTTTATCTTCACTGCCTAGCACTGAAAGAGTGCACTAGTCTGAAAAAAAAGGACTTACCAGTAGTGATTTCATTGTTTTGTTTTTCTTCCAAATTCTTTTTGCATAGACAGCTAATATAAAAGTCAGATATACAGTTCAATTTTCTTAAGACAAGATACTTTTAATAATAATTTTATTTTAAAAGCAGTTATTGTGTAAACACTCCTACTTGAATTTCATGTCCCTGCTCTGAACTTCCACCCTATTTTGATTCAAATGTTCAAACATGGAACTGGATGCTGAGAGAAGAGGACATGAGCTACCTCTCACATCCAAATGACTACCTCTTATAAACTGTGTTTCTTTGTGAATATCACCTACTGAGCTGGCTAAATTGCCCTTTTCCAAATTTTTTCTTAAAATGGCAGTAACTATGTGCTGGCTTTTTGTTTCAGCCCAAGGAAAGTAATTCCAATAAAAATGACCTTGTTTTAAGGGGGGATATATATGTCTTATAGTGCAAATTTGTTACATTTATGGATGTAGATTCAGTTATCTCTTCTCTCTCACATTGCCAAAATATTAAGCTTTTAAATTACATTGCACAAAACAGTTTGATAGCAAACGCAGGCTTTATTGTAAAAATTAAAATATGGATCAGTCAGTGCTCAGTATTTAACAAATAATGGTACACCAAAGCAGCTGTTTTTTCCAAAATCACATCTTTTATGTAGTTGCACTATCACAGATAAGAGAAAATATATATTCAATCTAATTTAATGATGGAAAACTATAATCTTATTCTGAGAAAGCTTTACCTTTAGTGAAGAGAATTTGGAAGTTTGCTAAACAATTTCCTGTTGCCTCAACATTTCATTCATAGCCATGCAAAATGAGTAACGTTATGAACTTTTCATTGCATTAAATGCAGGCACATTTATATTTCCTCTTCAGATCCAAAGAAAGACTTTTTTGTACAATTTTTAATTGTGAAAATCATATTCAAATCTAATACACAAATAATCACTCTGCAATATGGAGGAAAGTGGTGTCTTTGATTAAAAGCATTTATTTAGTTAACAACTTCCTTTAGTTAGCAACTTCCTTCTAAACAAAGTCCTCTAATTTAGGTATAGTGTTTGATTACTGAAAATGTTTCTCTGAAAAGAGACAAAAAAGGATTTCTCTTAGAAAAATAAATTAAAAACATTATTTTCTCAGCAAAAGAATCTGTGTTCAACATTTTATACAACTTTGTGACTAAGAAGATGTATAATAAAATAATGCAAGTAGTATCAAGCAATGGCATGACCTAGTAGCTTTTGGCTGTAGCCTAGTTGGTAGGATGTCGAATTACTACTCCAAAGTCTGCTATGGACTTAGTGTGTGACTGTAAACAACTGTTCTCTTGAAGAGTCAAAGCGAGTCTTGAAGACGATTAAGGAGGAGAGGATCTGGAGTTTTGGGAAAAAATGTTGGCACGGAGAAAGGAATGGGATAACAGTATAAGCAAAATTTCTGCATCATTTAACTGACTTATTTTTTGTAACTTTCAGTTGATTTAATGAATTTTCTCATATTTTGCCCTCACTCTTTTTCAGAAGAAGTTAGCAGCGTTAGCCATAATAACAACTGCATTAGTTTACTCTTGTTTTGTAGCCTTTTCCTCTCTAAAAGTCTTGACTGATGATAACACCTCAAAATAAAATCAGCCTTCAGTCTATAGATACAGCATTTAAACAAACCAACAAGAAACCTGGATGCTAGAACAGCACACTTGAGAGCAAAGAAAAATAATCAAATCAAATTTGTTCAGAAGTATTAGAAATCTACCATGTGATTCAACGTCCCTAAATCTAAATTTTGGTGCCAAGGACCCAATCTTAGTCCCCGGCCATGATTCTATACACCAAGTTTTCAGGAGTGCCTAAACCCATAGATATCTTCTCATCTAGTCTGGAAGGTTATCTCTCCACTGGTGTGCCCACGGTGCTCCAAGGTGCGCTCTCACCCTGAGGCCCAGGTACAAGGTTCCATATGTGCAACACTAAGCTTTCCTATTCCACAAAATAGGGTGGTCACATTCTAGCTGCCAAACAGCAACTGTCCATGGCCCATCACCACTGGAGAGAGGTGTATTGCTGGGGTAGACATGTATGGAGCTCCTATGGCTTGGCTGCAGTTCAAACACCCTGGCACCAGCTGCCTTCTGCCTATACTGAACTACAAAGATCTGGGTGCTGTGCTCCATCCTTGCTGCTGGAACTGTTGGAGAATCATTCTGCATGGATTATCTACTTTCTTCTGGAGGCACCCAGATGAATAATGAGTTAGTGAGGAGAAAGGCAAAGGCTGCCTATTTTTTGGGCATACTAGTGAGGATGCAGAAGGCTTCCAGATTAGTTTTGTTCTAACCCACTGGTGATCTAATACAATATGTACAGACAGAGGAGGGCTTTGACCAAAATGGGTATTTTGAAACGCATCTGCATGCCTAATCCACAAACTTCCTCTTTTTGCTTCCCCAATCCTTACATGCACAGCTTTAGCTTGTGCATCATGCACGTCTATGACTACCTTTAGCTTGTTATGTGTCTGTTCTTAGGAGAGGCCATGAATGAACAGATGGTCCTAAATTTTCCAGTGGCTTTATGCAATTTAAGAAAGCATTCAAAACTCCCAAAGGGTCCTGGTCACCACAGAGGAAGATGCCAAAGCCAGACCATGTCATTGCCTTCTCTGCAGATCTCTGGCAAATCCATCTCTTCATTAACTGTATATTGTATTGTAAGCAGATGAGTTCACTTTCCTGAGCCAGACACTTTTAGTTTCAGTGAAGCAGATACCAAGTTAGCAACCTAAATTAAGAGTACTGATTTTTACTACAGTTTGTTTAACTTGTCTAAATTCTTCAGAAATGAGTTAGTCAAAAATAGCAATGTGCACCCCTTTTGCTTGGCTCTGTTCTTAATTTACCTAAAACTGTTTTAAGTAATTAAAAACTAAATTAGGACTTTTACAATAAGCTTCTACTCTGCAAGGACATTCTACCTCCTCCATTTTATCTTATTGACTACATTTACTTCTACTGAAGGCAAGGGCTCTTTAAATAGAGAATAGTGAAAAGAACTGAGGATTTATGGGAAGATGAAAAACAAGGTCAAGTCAGAGTTGCACCAAAAGTGGGCTGTTGTACAAAGGCTGAACCCTACAGAGGTGTAAAGTTAACCAAAAAGCTTGAATTGAGATCCCAGTGAGACAGACAGTTGCTTGGCATTCTTAGAAGACTGGGGGACAGAAGGAGACAGGAGTAGATATTATTTTATTTTTTTCCTGTGGTTGGCAAACAAAAGAATACAAGTGAAAGCTATTTTAGTGCTTTAAGACTTATGTAATACACGCTTTGAATATCTCAAAAATGAAAAAAAGGACTGTATCTAGAGAAATATCTAGGTAGTAGTTTTGTTAGGATAATACTTATCCTCATATTAAGTATGTGATGAAGCTGTATCAGGAGGGTTGAGGCTGGATATTAGGAAAAGGTTCTTTACCCAGAGGGTGGCTGGGCAGTGGAAGAGGGTCCCCAGGGAAATGGTCACAGACTGATGGAGTTCAAGATGTGTTTGGACAATGCTCTCAGGCACCTGGTGTGATTCTTGGGTCTCTGGACTTCAGTGATTCTTGTGGGTCCCTTCCAACTCAGGATATTCTATTATTAAGTTTCAAGCCTTTAACGTTGATGCTTGTCATAGGTTTTCAAACCTTACACTGACTTTTACACAGCTCTGCAGCTTATTCATTCCAGCAAAGAATTAGTAAAATTAGTGAGTTATCTCACTTGCTCCTGCCATTATTCTCATATGCACAAGAAATCGTAAGAACATATAAACACAGTTGAGTATTATTTCCATAATAAAAATGAGTTATGCTTTCTAACATTGCTGGGGTACTGCTGTAATAAATTCAGCATAAGTGTACCAAGCCATGGATTATTTCTGTCAGACTGGATGCCACAGAGCTTGAAGCCACAGCATTTTGGTGGGGTTGTGAGAAGCACCAGCAACCAACTCCTGACTCCCCCTAAGATCCTGATTCACCAAGAGCTGTGAGTCTCTGAAGTACCAACAACCAGATGACCATCAGCATCTTATTTTGTTGGGATCCAATGTGTCTTCGCTCATTGAGACTAATTTCTAATTTGAGACAGAAAAGTATTGTCTGGTACATTATCCTATAAAACCACCCTCTGCCATAACTTACAAAACACTATAAAGACTGTATGGTGATTGTATCTATTAAAGTTGAACAAAAGGTGAAGAAAGAATTTTCTTTCTGGTTTAGCACTGTGATTATCTTACTGTAACCAGTGCCTCACCATATATTCAGTGGATTTGTAAATAGGGTGAAATTTGTTAAAAAATAAAATTAAAACTAGTGGGGAGGGAAAAGTTTTAAAGGGATTTTTGTTTTTAAATGTTCAGTGCACATTTGCCAAGAAATTTAATTTGAAAATAAATAAATGTGGGCTAAAATCCTGAATGTTTCAAGAATGTAATTGCACTGTCTTCAGGGATGCAAACAACATAGGTCACCAGAGTGGAGGATCATTGATCAAGTGGAGTGATTGGGTGACCGATTTTAGTTATCTGGGTTCCAGCTCTGTCTTAAATGTATTTTTTTCCTCAGCAGACAGATGCAGTTTAGTTCCTCTTGAAGCTGGAGGTTTTGCACTTGGCTTGTCAAATGAAGAAAACATTTTCCAAACAGAGAAGTAGGTATATGGGAAAGGAGGAGATAAAGGTCAAATAAAACACAACTTTTATATTTGGTATGTCAAGTGTTGAATTTACAAAGAAAGAAATAACAGGGTGTAAAGAAACCAGAGCCTCAACCTGTAGTACCCAAAAAACATCTTGAGGATAAATTTTATAAACCCTGCAAGATGTTTATAGATTCATTACCACAGTGATTTTTCAAAAAGAAAATTAAACAATGCTCTGTTTATTAAAAATAGCATTGTCTATAGACTAAAGGAAGGAACAAGTCACTTTCAAGGGACCTCTTTTAACTGCAGATATATTCAAACAAGCCCCAGATGTTAAATCCTTTTGAAATTCAGGGAAATACAGATCACAGTGAGAATGACTGTTTTATTTTGTTAATGACTGAAGCCTTACTTTTAGACTAAACTCCTCAACTATTTGCAAATGTTTGAAGTTCAAGTTAGGAGATCAAATTCAGTGATCAAAGTAGCCCATTCCTTGGTTTAATATTAAAACCATGAACTACTCTTCTTTTTCTATGTTGAAGGGTATCAGCTTTAGTGACTTCCTTATTCCCATGAGTAAATTCTGCTACACACCTTAAAGGATGTAATACTCTATGCACAACTCCAGCAGAGATAAAAGGAACCCTCCCTAAACCAGCACTCATTTTTATTTACATTCAAGGGTGATTGGCTTTTCCCCAGGTTCTTATTGAGATGTGAAGCAAAAGGAATCCAGGAGAGAGGTTCTGCAAACAAGGTAGTTTTGTTTTCATGGAGATTGCTGTGACTCACAGAGGACTCTCTTCTCCCCACACAATCCCAGCTGACTCTGTGTGGTGTTGGGTGAAAAAAAGCATCTGTTCAGCTCAATTTCATAATTCTTCACTGGAAAAAAATGATTTTTATTAATGTGGCTCTTTATAGGTCTTGTTTCATGGCAAAAACTTTTTGTTTCTTTGGTTGGTTGCTTGGTTGGGGTTTTTTGTAGATTTTTTTGTTTTGTTTTGGGTTTCTTTGGGGTGCATTTACAACTCACACCTGAATGCTTGTTGTGAAAAACTTCAATTTTGAATCAGGAGGGAAATCTAAGTTAAAAATACTAAAAGCCTGATGTAATGTGGGAAGTGACAGCTCTTAATTCAAGTTGTTTTCCAAAGGTGCTGACAAAAGTAGCTGAGATTTTATTCCGTCTAAATAAATATTTGTGTCAGAAGTAAGAAAAATCAAACCACTACCCAAATGGCCATAAAAAAAAAAAATAGTCATTATGATTAAAATGAAATGCAAGCTTTTCAAAATTATTTAAATAATATTTGATCATTGTTTCAGAAAAACTTTCTGGAAATAACTATGCTCTTATTTTAGCAATGGGAGGGTTGAATTAGCAGTAAAATCTGGTCAGTCAGGCACCAAATACACATCAAGAGAGAGTGAATGGCCACCCAGAAGAGAAGGTATTTGGATTTTTTTACTGGAGATTTAAAAGGTAAGATAGTGTTATAACTTAATTATGCCTATCCCTCATAACAAAAGAACAAAGCAGGCATCAGGTAAGAAAAACAAAAATAGGAATTATGCAGAATTGTTAACATGGCAAAGTTGAGAGAAAAGGCCATGAGAGCAGACTCAATTTGAAAGGAATCCCCCTGGGGCATAAATATACACCAGAAAAGGGATTAATGAATCTTGAAATGCTGGAACTGTAAGAGCACTGCCAAAGTTGCCCTTCAGTTGGGCACAGTAGTCCCTCGGCAAATTTACATCATATTTAGCTAACTGAAGCTGCTTAGTCAGCTAAGAGGCTTTGTGGGTGGGCTTTTCACATGTGTTAATGAGCTTTGACCTGTATCATCCCTGAAGAGGGAAAGAGGTTTGGCTCTTGCCCAACATTCAACAACTGTTCAGAATTCTCTCATTTATTCTTTGGTGAGTGAGTACCCACTACAGCACATTACATGACTTACAGTTGGCCCCAGCACGAAGCTATGCACTTAATGGGGCACAACTGAGTGCCCCAGGAGCTGGGGGCTGGCTTCTGCAAAGCTTATCAGCCTCTCTCCTGTCTGGTGACTGCCCACAAGAGGACAGATGGCCTGAAGACCAGTGGATTTACTGGGCTGTTGAATAGGAAGAAAGGTTGAGACTTCCCTGTGTATAAATAGGTAAGGTGTATGTTTAACCACACACCTCTGATTAGGCTCTTAGGTGGCTGAAAATTTCAAGTGATGTATTTAGTGACCAAATACAGCTCATTTTGGCATTTAAAATGAAGCACGGGTTCTCTAAACACTTTGTATAGACAGCAAGGAGAAAAATGTATTTCAAGAGGAAAATTCATCCCGCCTTAAATCTAAAAAGCTATCCTGTATTCTCTGCTTTTTTATGAGCTATGTCTGGAATGAGGACAAGCAGACTTATAACCAGACAGCTTCTGCTAAGTGCCTGAAATCAAGAAGGTGTCACATTGCAAACACCTGTACAATTGCTGTCTGCTGTAATTTGTCAGGTCTGCGAAGCAAAATGGTTTTTCTTGTTTATATTGTGCAGTCTTATTTTTCTAATATGGATTTCATATTATTTTCTCTGTGACTTTCCCAAGGTAAGTAAACCTCTTAAACCCTTATAAACTATCTTACTATCAAGAGCCTTCCTGTTTAACAAATGGTACACCTGATTAAAATGCTATTCCATCCTTTTTCCAGCTTGTAATGAAAAGAGCTGGCAGATCTACCTGCAAAGGGCCTAACTCTCTAACCAGGATCTGCATTTAGTCACTCCTAACTTTCACAAAATTTTAACTGACTAAAAATTAAATTAAATTTTATCTGACTGAAATCTTCAGTGGTAACTGTCAGGCCAGGCTCATTTTTTTCCCAAATAACATAGGAAAAATATTTCTATTTCTCAGAATATACTTCTGTTTTGTCCATATACATTGTTTTGTCCCTACTGAGGAGAACAAAACAGTCCAAATAATTCTGTGAATAACTCTAACTGTCCGTGAATTGGAGCAAGAAACGACATTTCATGGGGTGTTGCTCTGAGTTTAGAGATGAATTCTGCTGTCCTCAGGAAAACAAAAGTAGATTGGGCAGAGCTATAAGCCTCTGACAGACTGTCCCTTGGACATGCTAAGTGGATTTGAGTTAGTGTTTAGTGCCAGACCCTCCATGTACTCTGTGTGTATAAATGGGAGCCTTCCCTGCCACCAGCCCTGCTCGGGGCTGCGGGGCCTGGAGCAGAAGAGTGTGTCATAAATTGCTCACAAATGCTTGCTGGAAGCAACACCTGAGACTGCCTGTCCTGTTCTGCCAGTGCACCAACTGCAAATGCTGGGGACTGAGAAGCTCAGAAGTAAGAAGACTGAACAGGAACTGCAGGGACAGAGAAGGGAAGAGGGCCAGAACACCACAGGAGGAGAGAAGGAGGATGGGAAGAGGAAGGTGTCGTAAAGTGGTTTAGGAAGACCCTTCTCCTTTAAGGTCAAGACAAAATTACTACGTAAAAAAATCATTTGCACTGCAGGACCCACGTCATAGATTTTAATTTTTTTCTTCATGTATATTATTATTACATTTAATTGCCACACTTCTTTCCTTGTCTTCTTGGAAATGTCAACACACTTTTGATGTCATCTTTTAATGATACCTGTCATCTTTTAACGATGGCATGATGATGATGATGTTTATCATTGTCAGTTGTAGCTACTATTATCTGCAGTGAATTTGGTTAATTCTTCTGTTCTCTTAATGTACGATGTTTTTCTGAAGAATTGCAAGGTACAGCTTGTAGAAAAAACTAAGAGATAGGAAACAACAACATAAATCAATGCCAGGGTGGGACATGGAGATTAAGACCAAATGAACAAACATCCTAAACAACTTAAAAAGCCTACCAGAGAAGAAGTAAAACAATGAGAACTAAGAGTGAATTAATTTTGGTGCAAATGCAGCACTCTGTCAACTTACTCTAGAAACAAATAAAAGCATGGACAAGAGTTGACCTGACAAGAGACCTGGCTAGAAATAGATGCAATCAAATACAAATCTAGAGTTTGAGAGTATTTATATTTCATAAATAGAAAAAAAAAGAAAAAGATTTCTCTCTGCAAAGTTTTTTACCATTTTCAGTGTAGAGCACAGGGACACCTTTTAAAGGGTATTGCTGGACACAAACTCCTGACAAATAGGGTATTTTGGAAGTTTAGAGCACCTTGAGAATACAGTTAGAAGTTTGGATCCTCTGTGCTTTAAAGGATGCTCACAATTGGCTTAACTGTGAGCTTCTGGGTCTGCTCAAAATCAAAAGAGAAGTGGATGAGAGATGGAAAAGTTGGCAAATACCCACTGTGAATAACAAAGCTGTTGCTAAGGGATGCAGAGATGCAGCTGGAATAGCAAAAGCTCAGATCAAATTGAAACTGGCCAGAAATGTAAAAGAACTTCACGAAATGGATCTTTAGGTACATAGAGACCAAGTGGAAACAGAAGGGAAATACTGGTGCACTGTTATATGGGAGAGGTGAATTAGCCACTAGCAATGCAGAAAAGGCAGCAGTTCTTGATACTTCCTTCACATCTGTCTTTACCAATACTGTTGGGCCTCAGGCCTTTGGAGCAAAATTCCAGGTTGATGTACTCAGACTGACCATTGCTGATGGAAGAGTTGTAAGTGAACTGCTACAGGAGCTTGGCACTACAAATCCACGGGCACTGACACTGCCCAACCGAGGGTGTGAGGAACGCTGGCTGACGTTGTTGTAAGCCTCTTCAGAATCTTTGAGAAGTTGTGGAGATCAGGGGATATCCAAGAAAACTGAAAGAGAGATAGTGACAACCCTACCTACAAGAGATCTACAGGCTCTTTAGCCTTATTTCAGTCTTTGGAAAAGTTATGGAATTAATCCTTCTGGGAGCTATCACAAGTCAGATGAAACACATGATTGGGAAAAGCCAGCACAGACTGACCAAGGGCCAGCCATGCTTTACAAACCTGCAAAAGCAAAGTTGCTTTTTGTGACAAAGTAATCTGCTTGGCTGATGGGGTGGTGACCAGTGGACACTGTCTATCTGGATTTCTGTAAGGCTTTTGATATAGTTTCCTACGGCCTCCTCCTAGAGAAACATGTGTTATGTGTCTGGACAAGTGGTCTGTGTAGTGGGTGGGAAACTGGCTGAGAGGTTGCACACAGGGTAGTGGTGAACAGCTCCTTTTCAAACTGGCAACCTGCCACAAGTGGGGTCTCCCAGGGATCCATACTGGGCCTAACCCTGTTTACAATCTTCATAAGTGACCTGGACAATGGGATCAAGTGTATCCTGATGAAGATTCCCAAACTGAATAGGGAAGTGAACTCTTTGAAAGGGAAAGTCACACTTCAGGAAGACCCAGATAGGCTGGGAAAGTGGGCTGACAAGAACCTTATGAAGTTCAACCAAGACAAGTATAAGGTCTTGCACCTGGGAGTGCAATTCAGGAGTGCAGCACAGGCTGGGACCTGCCTGGCTGTGGAGCAGCTCTGTGGAAAGGGACCTGAGGGTCCTGGGGATGCCAAGCTCAGTGTAAGTGAGTGGTGCTGCTGTGGCACAGAGAGCCAGCACGGCGCTGGGCTGCATCAGCCAGGGCATCACCACAGAGACACAGAAGTCATTGTGTCCCCCAGTGCTGTCAGGCCACACCTGGAACACGGTGCTCAGTTTAGGCTCACACTGTGCAAAAACATGTGGACAGGCTGGAGAGCCACTGCTGACCTATGATAAGTACTTTTATGTTTTTAAATGCTGAAGCTGAGAAATGTTTCTGTTAAGACAGGGTGAGACTTCAGGCAAATATTGAAAGCTCTATAACAATTTAGGAGAAAATCTGAAGCCATAGCCTGTGTTCTGTAAAGCATCTGTATTACAGAGGTACTGCCTCTTCTGGGACACCCACCCCAGATAAACTCTGGGGTGAGATGCTGTTCTATGGTCCTGAGCACCAGGAGGTTTGACTGTAGTTGGTATTTGCAAATCTTCTCTTCAGAAGCTGAGGATGATCATAGAGGATTTTTATGCAGTATCTATTTCTAGAAAAGCATATTTAATGAGAAAAAGAATCTGCATATGAAAATCTACATCTCCAACCTTCTTCCCTCACATTCGTCATCTCCTAAATGCTTTGAGTGTTTGAGAACTTAGAGGTCCTCTGAGGATCCATGTCAGTGTAGGTACCAGCCAGCTTCCAGAAAGCAGCTGCAGAGGGCAGCACCTGTCTTGACGTGTTTTATGGTTGGGTTTCTTTGGGTTTTTTTGGTTATTTTTGGTGGGTTTTTTGTTTGTTTGTTTGTTTGTAGTTTTTGTTTGGTTGGGTTTTTTTGTCTTTTCCTCTTTTCATAATCTGTCAGTTCCCATGCTTAGCAATGTAGTTGTGCAACTCAGAGCTATGACCAACAGAGTTTTTGGAGGAAACAGCGCTGGCAGTGCTCCTTCACCTCAGGACATGCATGTGGGGTAATGGAGTGAATTTCCTGTGAGCTTTCTGACAGCCTTAGTGCTAACTAAACCTTCTTATGCATAAAGAGGACAGTCTGTAACAAGTGTCATAAGTAATCATCTCCTATAACCACTTGATAATTTCTACATACATTCCTTCAGAAGGGAAAAGGCAGTTGATTATGTCCATTGCTTCCCCCCAGCACATCTAGACATTTTGCAAACACAGTGGCATGCCCTTGCTGCTCAACTGCAAATCCCATTCTATAAACTTGTTAATGGATCTTGGAGTCCTACTGTCCTCAGCAAGGATACAGGTTCACTAAAGAAAAGTCACCCTTCTCTATGGTTTCATCTCTATTCAGCATTAGCTTGTTAATGGGAGAAATGTTTATAATTTGATCATCTCTTGCATATTACAGCTCTACTAACATGTTTTTCTACTGTCCTTGGCTGGAATAGAGCTCATTTCCTTCAGAGTAGTTGGTATGAAGCTGTGTTTTTGATTTGTGCTGGAAACAGCATGGAAAATTCAGGGATGTCTTCCTTACTGCTGAGGAGCACTCATGCAGAGTCAAGGCTGTTTCTGCTTCTCACTCCACCTCACTATTCATGGGGCTGGGGGTGCATAAGTTGGGAGCTGGGTGGGGACACAGCTGATCCCAACTGACCCCAGGGATATCCCATAACATTTGGTGTCCTGCTCAATACACAGAGTTGGGGGAAGAAAAAGGAGGAAGCGGGGGGACATTTGGAGTAACAGTGTTTGTATTCCCAAGACATCATTACTTGAGCCCTGCTCTCCTGGGGACGGCTGAACACCACAGGATCCTGGGGATGACTGCCCATGGGAAGCAGTGAATTAATTCCTTGTTTTGCTTTGTTTGTGAGTGTGGCTTTTTCTTTACCTATACATCTCTACCCACGAGTTTTCTCACTTTCACACTTCAGATTCTCTCCCCTATGCTGCTCAAAGTGAGCAAGCAACTCTGTGGGGCTGAGGTCCTAACTGGGGTTAAACCACAACAGTTTTCCTTAATAAAGGGAATTTAAAAGCTACATTAATGTGTTTGAAATGGCTGAACACTGATGTAAATAAAAGTGAGCTGAAGATGGGAGCAAGAACACAATTTTAGATCTGAAAGGGCATGTCTGCAATTAATTTCCACTGTAGTCAGCACAACCACTCTGTGCTAAGGAGCAGGGTTGCTACATCCAAGTATATTCTGAGAAAGTCCCCACTGATCACAGCACTAGAAATCATGCCATCCATAAAAATCTTCTTAAATCAAATATGGGGATGTAAGGCTCTGTGCAAGAACAAAACTACAAAGCTATAGTATAATAAGCAATTTACATTTCATTATAACCTATTTAATATATCTATCTACTGATTCCAGGCTTACATGTCTTCCAATTCATTTTCATATTGCTGACAGGTCACCTAATTTCACACTGGCCTCTCTTCCTAGCAGAAGCTCCTTTTTGAAGCATAGCACATTAAATCCTATGCTTCAAGTCCCTCCCGATAACTGTTTCCATTCTTCCCTAATGCAAACTCCTTGACAAAATAAAACTATTCACAGAAATTTCCGTGAACAGGCAATGAAATGTTAAAAACCAGAAACTTTTGTTGGTGCCCTTGATCATAGGGTAGGATTCAAAATTCACTGAAATTTATGACTTTTTTCATTGGCTGCTTCATACGTGTGAATGCAGGAATATGCTTATATTTAAATTCCAGACTACAAACCAGTTGGAGAAGGTTTTTATTGATTTACCAGCCCTTGTGGATCATCTCCGGTGTCCACTGACACCAGTGCAATGAGATCATGTGTACAATGTCAACATCAGCTCTAAGAAATCTTTACCTGAAAAACATCTTTCCTAATACATATTTGATAAATTCAACAGCTGGCATCATTTTCACAAGCCAGTCTGCTGTTCATTTCCAGAGTGTTACAGCTGTTTTAATAACAGCATATTAATAGCTATCTACAAATGGCAAAATATAAAAATCCCAGAGAAGACATAAAGGATAACTATACATGAATGTGTATATATATGCTTAGTGGAGTCTCCTGATAGAAAAATATTTCCACTGATGGGGAAAAAAGTCCTAATAGGAGAGCAGCAAGGTGTCCTGGCAAAAATGAGGACATTAACTACTCCTTCCTGAGGAGCTTTTAATGGCTCAGTTAAAGGCCACAGCCCTGATTTCCCCCCATGCATGCTGAAACCAGATCTACCTGCAAAAGAATGTCCATAAGGCTGGTCTCACTGTGTAACTGGCATAGCATTTCTTCTCTTCAGAAGGTGAGAATTTGAGATTTGAGATTTTATCTGTATAGCAAAATGTTATCAGTGGTAGGAAGATGAGATCACTGTCTGTTAGAATGGATACACCTGAAGTGAGGGAATATTTCATTCTTATGTAAGAAAATTTACTCTGTGATTTAGATGGGATTGAGACATTGTCCAGTTTATGACACCTGGGTTTAAATGTCTGCATGGGAACTATGTGTCAAAGCTGCCATGGAGCTCTGGGGCCCTTTCATTTAACAAGGCCAGCACCCTTGTAAATCTCCTGCCAGGCACATTCAGCTCTCAGCTGTCATAATCAAAGAATGGAGTGTCTCACAAGTGTTCAGGCATTTTGGCCAACCCAGTATGCCTATACTGCATGCCGTAAGAACACTTCAAATGGCATAAAGTACCTATTTGTAGGCAGGGGAAACCACTCCCTCTTGACACACTCAGTGACATTTATGTACAACTGATTAAAGGCCGGTGTCTACTTCACTGAAGTGGTCAATTCTCCTGGACCCATTGGTCCTGGAAGTGGAATAAATCCACCCTACATCTTGTAGAAGAGATTCTTAAGGTAGGTGAACTGTTGTGATGTTCAATCCTACAAGAAGGGTTTGATTCAGTTGCCCATATACAGACATGAAATGCTATTTGAGAAGATATTTCACTAAGGCTGATAAATACTACAATGGACCTACCATTCTGAGCAGCAGCTGGAGGCCAAATAAGTAACCCAAAGGAATCTAAAATGGCTCCATGTGCTTTTCTTTGTGTGAGCAAATGAAACAACAATTTTTAACAGTCTTAAGAATTCTACAAGTACTAATAATATTTTTAAAATAATATGGCTTGTAATTAATATTACCACTGCCTATGGAAGCTTCAGGAAGTTGTCCAATTTGCTCACAACTTAGAATATTGGTCCTTTGTTACATCAAAACAATTAAGTAGGATCAATCGACTTCATTAGTCTTTTAAAGCAACCTTTCATCTTGTGGTACTCTCTTCTAACAAGTGACATTTTTGCCCAAAAACTAATCTTATAAGGTAAGCAATTTACAAATCTCTGTTTCTGCTTAAGAGAGTGGTACTAAAACCCACACTGCTCTGTAGCTAAATGTCATATTTAGGTTACTCTATTAGTTTTTGTTCTGTTTTGTTTTGGTTTTTTTTCATTAAAGCATTCCCTAAAAAAAAATTCTAGCCACAATTTGTCCTTTAAATTGTTAAACTTAGTACATTTCTTTTAGAAGTTAGTTGTTCTTGTTGCAAGAATTTTCTCCTTGACACTCTAAGTATTATGTGAATACTCCTTGCAAGCAATCTCCCAGTAATTATATAGTACCTTTTAACTAAAGGTAAAATAATTTTAAAGTTTTAATGACACATCTCTCTGAGTTAAATAAATGTTACACCATTATAAAGAAAGTCAAACTGAAATACCAACACTAATACTGGTATTTTACTGAAATCCAGAAAGTTAGACCCACATGTCTGTTAGAATGGATGCATTCTAACATTATCTGCATAAATGGTCAGTTTTGCATCTCCACTTCCTAACGCCCCTGGGAGCTGCAGGCTGCGTATTACATTGGGCTGTCTTAGGTCATGGAACAGAATCCCTTCATAGTAGATACCATAAAACACTGAGTAGAAAAAAACCTCTGAGCCTAAACAATAAATAGGAACTATGTGCACAAAGTCTGGAGAGGTTGAAGTACGGATAAGGCTTCTGAGTGAAGCTGTAAAGGATTTTCAAAGGAAATAGTTACAGGCAAGAGAAAGAAGTACACTTTTCACCTCTGTATCTAGAACTGACTATAAAACAAGATCAAACTGGTTTAGCTAACTAAAGGGTACAGAAGTTCAACTGAGGTCTGCCTGGAGAGGGTGACAAATTAGAGAGATCAACTTGACATATTTGAAGTAATAGAGTTCTATATTAGAGATTATATAATAAGAAATTTCCTCTGACATTATAGTCATTTTCAGGCCTAGATTCCCAGGCAGAGCTCAAAAAAATTCTCGTTTCTTCATAGTCTGATATCTAAAATGGCAGCAAGTTTTTTCCCTAATAGACTGGACACTTTCTACTCCTTTTACAAGGTATGAAAAATGTTATCACAGAAGTTCTCTTATTTTTGCCAAGTTTATGAAAAATCAAGCTTTGTATTCCTTTTGTCAAATATTTACATTCCATTAGTTTTAAATGATATTCTGTATTCTACATACATTGCTTTCAACAAACATTTTCATTACCAAATGTATGTAGAACAAAAGCACTTTGGTTTTATGGAACTCTTTCCTCATATTCCTCAGTTCTGTGCTCTCATGTTTGAGGACCAAAAATGTGTATGACATCTCTGAAAATAAGGTGGACTCAGACACGTCTTACAATGTCTACCCCAATGTAATTTGTCCAGAAAAACCAATAAATTTGTAAATAAATAAAAAAAAATAGTCCAGATATAACTTACAGTTATTGTCATGCATGATTTTCCCCCTAAAATTTTCTGTATATTATGGGCTCAAATGCAGGTCTGAATCTGGATGTAAAAATGTGCATCTGGATTTCCAGTTACTGACAAATACATGTAAGCAGACTATTTTTTAATGTAATAATGAAATTCAAAAGGAACAGAGAAATGCCATGACAAAAAGCTATATTTTAAATCTGATTTAAATAATAAACATAAGTGAAAAATGTAAGTCATTGTTACTCACCTACGATGAGTAAGAAAACTACCACTGACATGTCCTGAGCCATCACATCCTGGTGTTGGACATGACATTCCTTCCGTCTTCACTGACTTCCAAGAGAATTGTGAGCCATTTAGGTATCCATCCTTTTGCCTTTTGGCAGCAAGAGGACACCCTGATGCACTGCGATGGGATGCGTATTTTCCAGTTATATGACCCTGACCATCACAGCCAGGAACTGGACATCTGTATAGCAGATAGATGAGATAAACTTTATTGTCTTGCCATTATATACAAGAGGCCTGGTAGCCTCTACAACAAAGTCAAAATAAACCTGACATGAAAAGGAAAGAATAATCCTACACTGTAGTTACAGAAGTAGTCAAGATACTCTGTAGTGGGTAAAATTACAAGAAAAACTTTACGATTTGAGGAATAAAAAAGTTCTTTGGCAAATTCTAAGGAGGCTAGCCAGTAGATACAGTCACAGCTGTTGACATTATGTAATTTCAACTAAAGGACTGAGATACATATTCTAATTGCAGGTGTTTATCACAGTAAATATCACAGTGGAATTACAATATTTGCTACTGAGTTCTGATCAGCAACAAAATTTCCCATAAAACCCTTATAAGCATAAAATACTGCTTAGTTTAATCCTTGGTATATTTTATTTATAGATATAAAACCCAAAGAAGACTTGTCTGAAGTCATGAAAAAGTCATGTATACACAGCTAGTTATGACGTGATCAGAGCAGCTAATTAGAAATGCTGAGCTCCTTTAACCACTCTTTGAATAGGGGTGATGATGTGAAACTATGTGCTACAGCCCAGAGACCAATGAAGGCAGTTCTGTACTCATCTGATGGTTTTCCTTACTTGGGAATCTCCCCATACATTTTTCTGTATATTGCTCTGTATAGTCTATATACTAAATCCCAAATAACTAAGGTTAGAAGGAACAGGTTAGAAGCTTCAAAGTGAAATGTTTAAATAAAATTATGTATGTTTTTTGGTATTTTTCAATGTGTTTCTATGTAACACATATCTAAACTAAAGGCCAATTACTTCACTGTTTGTGAAGTAAAATATTCTTGCAACTCTCCACTGAGGATCTGGTCCTGAATGGTCTAAGAAGTCACTAAATCAACCGAGTTCAATGGCCACTGATATCAGAGTGCCTTGCAAGAAGAAACCAAGACCCATAGGCAGGCATTTGCTTCTCTTGCAAACTGCATGAACAATCACATTTGTTGCAGCAGTCTCATACACACACTAAATTTTCTATTATTATTATTATTATTATTATTATTATTATTACTCAATTCAATTCCCATAACTACCTTTATTTAGCATGTGTGGTTTGCCTGTAGTATGCAAACATGTTTATGGGGCATTTAGGAGATAAAGATCTAAGTGATTTTTTAATATCATGTGAAAATGAAGAATTTTAAACTATTTCTAAATTACAGATGATTGTATCCTTGGCTAATGCTGTATCCTTTGCTGAAACAATCAGCACAGATACTAGATTTGCTCATAGAAATCAATGTGGTCGTCCTCCCTTGGATAACTATCACACAAAAACATTATGCCTTAAAAAAAACTGAAGATATATAAGACCTAATAAAATACAAAGGCCCTTTGAAAATGTTTGTTCTCACCTAATTGGCTCTTGGTCTTCTTTGTCTTCCTTGCTTTGTGCTATCCTGATTCCACTTTTCTTTGCTCGTGGACAGCCTGAAAGACTGTGTGAAAGAAAACATTTTAGAATGAAACTTCTCATTCTTGGGCACACTTTACAGGAATACGCTTTCTATCAGAGAAACTGGCAAAATAGGCAATCCTGTCCAGTTCCCACAATCAAATCTCAGGTGGGTTAAATAAGGAGAGCTGCAACAGCCGGCACGAGGGGGGGATGTGAGCGTGGGTCTGTGATGCAGGACAGGACTGCTGGCACTGTGCAGACCACACACACAGGAACTCCCCAAGGAGTCAGGGAAGGCAGCTCTTAAACCCTCTGCCTGGTAATTCCTTCAGCTGACTCAGCAGCAGCACTATCATCTTTAAAAGGAGTAGAAGTCGATGCTTCAGGCTGAGAAACATCACGTCCTCTATGTCTGAGAAGGTTAGAAGAATAGGAAAAACAGGAGTAGTTCTTCATAGGACTAAAGATTTCTCTCAGGAGCACATTAGTAACATTATCAAACCTTCCCAAACATCACATAACAATTCTATAGAATGATTGAATAGAAATGTAAGAGAGCTCAGAGCTTTCAATGCCTTCAAGAGAAGGGGTTCAAGCGCTCAGAATTCACCCAGACAAAAAGATTTGGTATTGACAAAGTTATATGTTAGGCTAACCAATGTTTCATATAACTAAAGACTGAGAATGTTGTTTTCAAATACACAAGCTCATATGAAGAATTCATTATTGAAACCACTTAGGAAACTTGACAATGACCTTAACAGTTTTTCAAATGTTTTTTTAGGTAGTTGATATCTGAGGATACAATTATGGCTACCAACAAAATCATGCTTGGTCCTCTATTTAAATGTTATTTCCATCTTAACTATCCACATTAAAAAAAGAAATCCACTAGTAGAACACCTGCAAGTATTGACATGAGAAAGAATTGTCACCAAAGAAAAAAATTCCCTAGAGAAAGAAACAAAATAGAAGATTAAATTTTTGTTTTCAGCATGAGGAAAGGTACTTGAGTGTTGTGTAGGTCGTGTCTTTGCTAAGAAGAAACAGAAAGAGTGGCAACAAAATTTTCAGTTATTTTGTCTTGTCAAAACCAGTGAGGACTGAGGGGAAGAAGCACAGAAAAAGGTGATGCAATCGCAGACAGAATTCTGTGTTAGAAAATGAAGAACAGACCAGAGTTTACATGCTGCAAAGTCATAAATAAGTCAATTAAAGAAAGAGAGGAATGCTGGCATAGGATATTTGACATAGTACATTATCTAGAAACTTTTAGTGAGAGGTCATGGCTACACCTACAGTGTTAAACAGAAAGGACTTAGAACTCTTGCTTTGACCCAAGACCAGAAAGTTCAGATTTGTACAACTAAGCTCTATCTCTGCAAAGCAGGACAGCTACACCCATATTGTTTGTAAACAATGATCTGGACCCACACTGAGTCTCAAATCATATCTTAAAACTGCCTGGGAGACTTCTAGTAGCCCAGGGTCAGTGTCATGCCAGGGGTCATGTCAGCATTAGTGGAATAGGTATCTGCATTCTGATACATGAACCTATGCCCTCATCCCATTTCATTTGCTATTTTAAATATAACCAACCATTTTCCTTTAGAAAGCAAACTATTTATTCCAGCTTGTGTAGTGGACATCGAAGGACCATAGTTCCTTGTGTACAAACTAAATCTGAGAAAGCCTGTGCCATTTAAGAACAGTTTTCTTCAAAAATAATAACTTTGTCTGTAAGGAGGTAGGACGAAGAGAGTCTTAGGGATACAGAATAAGAGGAAGCTGGCTCTGGGGAAGGGGAACAGTTCAGGAACAGGCTGGTTCACTGCCTGTCATGCAACCTGGTCTGCAGAAAGTGAAGGGCAGGGGACAGGAGTTAAAGACACCCCTCCTTTATCTTTGAGAGTAGTTGTACTCACTGTGTGAGAATAATCAGAATTTGCATCTGAAAACTGAACAGTTAAGAGGAATTCCTCAGAAAGCAGTACTTTTTTTAGTAGGTGTACAGATGGGTATGCTTGTAGATGATGACATTTTCATAACAAAATCTGAACAAAGAATTTCTGTCTTGACTAATGATTTAAGGCTTTCTACATATTAAATCAATTTAATTGTCACCTACTTATTGGTGTTTTGGTGCATCATCTCTTTGGATCTTTCTATTCTGGTACTCTGATTTATTAGAAAAATTCTAAGACCTTTCAGGTCCTCTAAACAGACATTTCCACAGTTTCTGAGGCTGTGATTAATTAATTTTTCCTCTGACAGTGGATCCATTGAGAAAACATATGTCAAGGATGAGCCTTTGTTTTAATTTTTTTATCCTGTAATACCCAAAGTTATCACAAAATAAACGTAGTACTTCATTTTTCCTAGGACTTTAATTCTTCATATATGAAGACAAAAGACAAAGAGGGAAATTCAACAGCAGTGCACGGTGCTTTAACTTCTTGTATCAATTGAAGGGCTGTGTGGAACTGCAGAGTTAAATCTGCCTCACGTATGCCTGCTGTTGTGCAGCCATTTTAAATAGCAGGGATACCCAGCAGCCATTTAGGAGAGAAGTCTGTCATTCCTTTCCTTCTGAAACTGAGAGGGTTATAACTGATGGTGTCAAATACAAACAAAAATGCTAACTCAGATGCAGGCAGAGCTAAATGCTAATTTTCAGTCTGGGAATTAGAAAGCCCAACTGACAACATGCTGTGGAGTCTTCCATGCTTAACAGCTCCAGATTTAGGTTACTGGTTTGCTGCCCTTTGAAAATATTCATTTTGCCAGCCTTTCCACCTCAGAAACGGCCTTGACAGATATCATGATCTGAACAGGGTAAGGCTGGCTCTGTGTAAATGTGACAGGTCTCCTGAGGACATCTGTGGATTTAAGCAAAGAAAATGTTACTTCACTGACTACGAGTCAGTGCTTCTGTGCCTGCAGGCAGCCGATGACATGGCGTTGCCAGAGGACTTTTTGGAAGAGAAATGAAGGAGTTATGTGGTCAATATAGACATGGCAGCATTTCAAAAGGCTGCATGTGCTAAATTCCAATGGACTGGGCAAATTCCAGATATGTTTGTTTTGTAGAACAACTCTTTATGTCTTTATATGTAGTTGATTATGCTGCACAATCAAATGAAAACTTGGTCCAGCAGTCATCTGCAAAAATACAAGAATGTAAGAATTTATAGACAAAGGTAGTTAACACCATTCAGTTCATGGTCCAGTCATTTCGTGGCTAGGAGACAGTGCACAAGGAAAAGGCTTAAAAAATGTATCAATATTCAGTGTTTCTCCCCGACCAACCTTGCCAGCTTTTAGGTCTCTTGTTAGTAACATTTTTCTTCTTTATCTTCACTCTCCCACCTGCTTCTGGTTAAATAGATGATCAAACACATAAATAGCTTCCCTGAAGTTGGGGTAGAGTTATAACAAGCATAATGCTGGTAGAGTGGTAGCTGATAAATTTACATATAATTAAATGTAGCTCTAAATTTGGCCTTAAATTCCTCTGAAAGCATGATTAAATCTCCTGCATCATGTAAGTGCTTTTAAAATAGTTATAGCTTCTTCTTTATAATGTTATTTGTACTTTTGATGTTTAACATTGCATTACAGAAATTCATATTGTGATCTCTCATTTTCACAGCATGTAAAATATGGCATGTTCCCAATCTCTTTATTTATGTTTTGACTTTGAACTGTTTGCTGCTTTAGTGGGAAAACATTTAAACTGGGAATTTGTGTACTGACTAGTTATAGCCAATTGTAAATCTGCAGGGACTTGGTGAAGAAAGCAAATATCCAGACTCAACAGTACTAGTCTGCATGGAGTAAAGAGTCTTTACTAACACAAGAGTGGTAGACTATACTATTATTCACTATTATTCTTTGATTAAACACTGGATAGATATTTACAAAATATGGCACAACTCTTCTCTACTGATTTAGTTCTTGAATAACCACAGGGGTATTACTAATTACACAGCATTTATACCATAACCTCTGCAATGTAATTGATCAATATCCTAATTAGTGAGTGAGAAGCATTCTTTGGTCCTTGGTAAACTTATAGTTTAGGCAGTTAAGACAGCTTTCATCCATAAATTTATTTTTCCTTTCTTCTGGCTTTATGTAGTATATAGTGTTGCAATTTAAGAACAAGCCAAACGTTTTTCTGAAATGTACTAACAAGACTGGTGCATATTAGATGAAAGAGGTATTTTTTCCCTCTGATTAAAGCTGATAAGGCTTCATCTGGGAGAGGAGACAAAGAACAGGGTCCCATTTTGCATTTCAAGGAATATGGAAAGAGTCTGGAAGAGATGCCATGAACATTCAGGAAATACATTTTGTGGGGAAAAGATTCAGGAGTAGGATTTGAGTCCAAACTGTGAAGAGTTAAGATGTTCAGAATGTAAAGCAACACAAACATAAATGTTGAATTGCTTCCTCAGGCTACTAGAGAAGGCAGAGAAAGTGAATTTATTTTGTATAAAGATTTTGTTAGATATTAGCAAAAATATTCATACTAATTTGGGTAGTGAGTCACGCTGAAGCTGAGAAATGATATTCATTAGTGGTTAATATGAGTTAGAGCAATGTATGTCTGTGCAGCACTCAATCCTACTTCAGTATTCAGAGGGTGAAGTTAGGTCAGTTGAGCCACCTTCTAGCTCTGCAGTTATTTGATCTAAATAACAAAACCTTGACATACCTTCGATGAGAAGCATAATTTCCAGTAATATGCCCAGAGCCATCACACCCAGGGGTGGGACACCTAGAATAACAATGGAAGAGACACCCAGCAGTTACTGACAGGAAAGATATAAGTACCCATTTAAAGATATTAATTTGTTCAGTCCTTGTTTCCTCAGGTGCCAGCCTTTGGGACCCCTAACCATTGCTAAACCTGACCTTAATTCCACACCAGGGACAAACACAGCTTTTCCATTCATAAAGTGGTTTTGTTTGCTACTGAGTTGGCCACTCCACTACTTTCTGGATATCTCAAGTACTGGCAGATTAGTGGAGATTTCCCAGCAGTCCAACATCCCTACACCACCAGGAATGAATAGGGTTACCAGCAAATGGACTATCCCCGTGATGTATGCTTAGGCAATGGCTAACATTGAGGTGAGGAATTTTCTTTCCCACTGGAGCTATTGCTCTAATCCCACTGCACAGTGTCATGAGGTCACACCATGAAGAGACCCCTTCACCTCTCCATGAAGCAAAGGAAATGCCCAAGAAAAAGGAAGTGTGTAGACAGGGAAGAAATGCTGGCCTCTTGCAGAGATATGGTAACCCACCCAAACAGTCCCAATCAGCAGCTACAGCACCAGACAGAAATGGTAAAGCCCTCAGTGGAATTTCTAATAGGGAAACAACATTAGAACCATCAGAGAAAATGGATGGATTTTTCTACATTGCAAAGATGATTGCGATCATCACAGAAAAAGCTACATTATCATGCTAAGTAAAGTCATTAGCTGGTATTTGAACTGCTATACTAAATCAAAGAAAGGACAAATAATTAATTTGTGTGCATTTTACTGAACAGACAAATGAATTCCAAAAAGTCACTTTTCTTAAGCCTGAGTTTTGAATTTTAGCCATGCTATTTAAATCTTCATTTGGAGACAGCATTCAAATTCGAAAAAGCTTGCTCACAAATTCAGATGTTGCATTCTAAAACATCAGATTTCCATAACACTGAATTTTTTCACTATTTGAATTAGGAGTTTATGAAGGCTTTGGCTTTCATCCTTTAGTCACGTGTGCTTTCTTCAAAGTTGGTCCATACTGGCAAGCTTTTAATTCACAAGGTTTCTACAGAGACTTGAACAGTTCTTAATATTAGTAATTAAGCAATGCAGTGTTCAGTCCTATGCAGTTGTCATGTTCCATTAATCTGAATTTTAGCTGTTTTAAGCTAGCAAGCATTACCTATTTCTGAGGAGCTCAGCAGGGCCGGATTTCAAACATTATTATTGCTACCTTGAAAGATATAGATTAAACCTGGAATGTATTCAAAGAAGTTCCCATATAGTCTTCATCTGGATCAGTTCAGTTCTTCTACAGAAAACATCAAAATATGGCAGCAGTTCTCAGATGTTAGCTGGTAAAACTTATACCAGCTAACAACATATAAAGTAACATATACTAATATATGTTACTATAGATACTCTAACTATGCTACTTTTATATACATACACTAACACTACAACACTGAGGCTTCTCTTCTCCATCCCGAACAGGCTGTGCACTTTGAACAAGAAATCTAAACAATGTGCTAAGAGACAATTATCCTTCCCTCTTGTTTGTCTTTGCACAGGACCAAATATATGACTGTGATCTTACATGAAAGGTGTATATTAAGGTGGCTCTTAAAGACCAACATACAGGTTGACATCACACATCAATTTTTCTGCTTATAGAAAGGTAAAGCCCATAATTTCTGCATAGATCCTTCTGATACCAATTAGGTAAAACTACGGTCCTTGATAAAGGAGTCATAACTCAGTCTGTATGCCTCTTGCCCTTCATTCTTTGTTGTGGTTGCACATAGCTAGCATAAACGTTGGTTATTTCTTTAAAAAATCAGTGGTCAGGGCATC
Source organism: Parus major (assembly GCF_001522545.3). Taxonomy (NCBI): domain Eukaryota; kingdom Metazoa; phylum Chordata; class Aves; order Passeriformes; family Paridae; genus Parus; species Parus major. The sequence continues at coordinate 94,770,038 of NC_031770.1, forward strand.
TAATATGAAGGGTCTTATCATTTAAATACTCTATCTGTATCTATGTATGTTTAATTTTAGGTAAATGTTTTGAGATCTACAGAGAGAAAATATCTTGTTTCATGAGCTTTTTTTTTTTTTTTTATTGCTAGGTAGCTCCAGTGGTCTCCAAGGCTTATTTCCACCAAGACTAGCTGCATCACTGAAGCCTGACTAAAGCCTCTAACGTGCTGAATCATAAGATATGGGGATAAGAATTAATTAAAGGAATTGACTACATTTTGGCTTTACATGTCCATGGCATGTAAACGAATAAAGGAGAACTTGGGGCTATGGGACTACTACTCTGCAGTCTGGTGTACTACAAGAATTTCTTCTTTATGACCCTGTGATTTGAAGCCACCATTCTCCTCTCCAGACTTTCTATCCCTTTGAGGATAAGCTATTAGCAAAATTGAAAAATGTTTTTTCTCATCTTTTCCAAGACTTTTTGTTACAAGGAGCATGACTAATAGTGTCTTAAAAAGGATTTGTAAGAAGCACCTGTATATCCCATCCATCAGTCTTGAAATAAGACCATTTCACCTCAACCATCTGGACAGTCTTGTACAATTTAAAAATTACCTTATTTCTGTGTCATTAAAAATAAAAATAAGCAACCAAAGCTCAAGAAGAAATAATCCTACTGTAAATTGAATTATCTTCAGAAACAATTTTGAGCAGTTCATATCAGTTTAAAAATGTACTTTTGACTAAACCAGATGAGAGATTTATGTTGCCAAGGATTTCAGAAAGACCTTTCAAATTTTGATTTTGGTGCTATATATTTGTTTTTAAATCTCATAAGTTTATATTTACCTTCAACAGTGCAGTTGGTAAGAACATTTTAAAACTCTGGAGTGCTTATATTTCTACTGTTTCCATTCCATGGGAAATGCTCTTAACAGTGTGACACAGAGGATGCAGATATGCAGCAGTTTCTTACAATTTTAAACTATTGCAATATTTACTTGCTCTTGTAAACAGATAAGGAGACACCCCAAGTCCTTGTACTATTAGAACTGGGAATCTGTATTTTCCAAATGTCTGAGCATACGTAGGGCTTGCATACACTTTACTACCTTTTACTACCTTTTACTACTTGCTACCATTTACTACCTATGCATATATGACTTAATCATATGTACAAACAACACCAGAAAAATGTATGCACTGCTTATAGAGGCAGGTGATGTGAAACCCTCTGAAAATGACTATCAGAGTATGTGGAAAAAGAGAGCTGCAGTTTTCCTTGCTTACTGCAAGTAAATCTGATTTGGCAGGATCAGAAACGCATTTGTAGAATTTACATAATAGCTTATTGTAGCACAAGAAATACTTTAGTACTGTAATGAGGGAGGTGACTAGAGGAACTGACTCTGTGAAGAGTGGAGTTCAGGACATAGAATAGCAGCACTTGACTACAAATTCAGGGCATCCAGTAAAAGAAAGGGCTTGTCAGGGAAAGGGAATGCAGTTAGCAGTGCCTTGATGTCCCATTCATTTCACAGATCATCCCAGAGAAGCATTTTTGGGAAAATAAGCAGAATCAGGAAGTAGGGCAGGCAGCAGAACAGCAACAGCTGTGGCAGCTGGATTCAGTATTTGGCTTAGATTCAATAGCAGGAGAAAAAAGGCTGAGAGTTAAATTGAGAAGAATACACTTAAGCCCTGCTACTGATTTTTCACTAGGGAAAGAATGAAGGTGTGCAGCAATTAAACTTCTGTCAGCTTGAAGAACTCGGGGAGGTTCCTGGGACTGGGAAGGAAATGGATGCAATGCCCAAATCAGCTCTGTCAGAGGTTTTCCTAATGCCAGTGGTTAAAAGTCTTGTTGAAACCTCAGCTCACAAGACCCCCCAGCTCTCAGCAGCATAGGGCACTACAAATAAGACCCATAATTAAACCTATATTCCTAGGCTTTTATCTAGGTCGACAGGAGCAAGATAAGCTTACATGTAATGTACAAAGATTTTCAGCTTTACTAGCATGAGAGCAAATAGGATTTTGCACAAAGTGTGAAGACAGAACTGCGATATTTTTTTCCTCATTATTGTGTATGACTTAGATTGACTTACTTTATAAAATTATTTTAAAACATAGATTAGATTCAGAACATAGAGGTAAAACAAAGACATAAAAAACTTCTTCAACATTTTCATTTTTGTGCTGAGGATATTGGCTCCAATGAAAAGGAATTAAACCATCAATTTCTCTCACATTGGCCAATTGCAATGGTTTCCTACAAAATACCTTTCATGACCTGTCATTAAGAAGCTGCTGGATCAGCACAAAAGACTGATGGTACCTTTACTGTTTTGTTTACAACACTTAGTACCTACTATGCTGTGCATCCAATCTTCCCTTGTGAATGCATGTATCAATATTACAGTCCTTCAGAGAGACTATCCTACAAAGCACAAATTAACTATTTAAAGCAGATGTAGCTAGCAAAAGAAAAATCATATTGAATTGAACAGGGGAATAAATGGGAAAATTGTGCAAAAATTCCGAATGGTTCTCCATAATGTTCCACATGGCAAAAGTACTGGGATTAATAGAAAATTATATTTTCCCCATAGTTTTATTTTGACCATACTGTCAATCTCTATAGTAGAGGTGTGATTTTCTATTGAAAATTCAGAAAGGCTAGAAAAATATAATTGTTTCCTGTGGGATTTTTTCATAGCAGGATGCAGAATTTTTTATTGTCTGGTGGTTTCCATCTATTTGAGATTCTGTTTTATTTGACTGAATCACCAGGAATGGAATTCATAGGTTGGGTGGCTGGAAGACAGACACAATAATACTTGCATTTCTGGGTTTTTTTCTGAGGATCTGAGAGTACTTTAAAAACATTACTGGATAAAATTTCACAATACTGCTTTCAAAAAGGGAAGAATTTGGCAGAGCAAAATTGGACAATAAAGAGTCTAAATTACTTTACACAGAAGAGGAAAATATGCCAGAAATACAGATTTTTATTCACTGCTCTGTTTGCAGCTAAAAAGCTGTATGTCTTCTGAAACTGCATATAGATTCATAAACAAATTATTGTGGTTTGTTGCTATTTTTTTTTCTAGTGAGGTAGTCCCAAAACAAAAGGTTACAAAAGTAAAATTGGAAAGAAATTGTGTTTGCAATTCCCTGAATTGAATATGTGAGAGAGGAGATAAAAAGGAGAGGGCAAGAAAGCAAAAGGATGAGAAGAAGCTCTGTCAAATTAAAAACTGGATTTTCTGTGGTGTACAGTAGGTTTATTGAGTGTTTATTCTTTTACAGATTTGAAGGCTTGTCAAAAACTACAGGTTTGCAGCTCTTGACACTTTTCAATTAGCTGAGAGGCCAAAAGAGAGAACAAACTTTTCTCCAGTTCTTTCCTATGCCAGTCACCACTAACCTGCAGGGAGTACTCCCAGGTGAGAAACAAGATCATGAACAGAGCTGTGTGGTCCTCAGTACAGTTTTTTGGCCACAGGTGTGTCAGTAAAAGCCAGGGTTGTGGTTCTTATGAAAACACCTCTTTAGCAGGAACTGAACAGATAGCAGCAGCTCTTTTTGCCTTTACTCCTCCGAGTAGTCAGAGCAATGCCTCCCAGCCATTACTGTTCTAGCTCTGTTAAAGAGATCTGGATATGCAAATCTGTCAAAATCTTATTTTCAGTCCCAGGTATTTTGGTCGATTGTCAAGCTCTAATTAAGTATGTGAAGTGGGAATGTTGCTCATTCTTTTTCTTGTGATGGCACAGAAAAGCTGCTGTCTGTTCTAATTCCAGTAGGAAGACAGATATTTTCAATTTTAATCCTGTGGTTTTTTATTGTCTATTTTTTACCACAGCATTTGATTTCTGAATTCCAGTGATGATTCTTTTGATATCTAGACCAAAGCCCTCTACCTACATAATCTATCTATGAATTTACAAAGAAAAACAGTTTTGCTAGTATGGATTTATTTTCTCTTAATTTTCCTCAGAGAGGTGCCATATCTACATACTTCTATTTCACTCCTTACATTTTCTTTCCTGGTGCCTTTCACCATGTTTTCAATCTATCATTTTCCTGCAGTGAAGCAAGAACCTCCATTTGCTTTTGCCCCACAGTTTGCTTTCCATCCATATTTCTCTCCAGTACTTCTCTGCTGCATTCTACTCTCTCATTTTCCCAATCCTTTTCTTCTTGTCTCTTCTTCTATCTTTAACATTTTCTCTCTCTCCTTCTGCTTCTTTTTTTCTCTGTTCTCTTTGGCTGATGCCTTCAATCTCTGTTCCTCCCTCATCCTTCTTCCTTTCATGATCTCTAATAACCTTGAAGTCAATGTTTCTTTCTTCTTTCCTCTTAGTTGTTTTTTCCCATTATCTTTTCTTTCATCACCCTTGTTGTCCTCCTGTTCTTTTCTCCCAGCTGATTTTATCATTCCTGCCATCTGCATTGCTTGTGGTCCTCTCACACTGCTGAAATGACTGCCCTTGTGTCAGAAGAGAAAGTGCTGTGTGTGAAACCTTAATACAGAATTTATCACCTGTCAAGACTCAGTGACTCATTTTAAGTATCTTGCCCTCTTTTTTTTTTCTTTTTTTCTTTTTTATTTTTTTTTTTTTTTTTAATTGAAGTCCTTGAAAGCTTTATCAGTGGCTTCAAAAGGAGCAGAACCAGGCTAACACTGGGCACTTCTGGAAATTGCATTCAGAGCTTATTTGAGCTCATTTGAATTGGTTCAAGAGGCAACATAAACTCTATGGGACAGTCATGCAGATAATGAATATTTCAGGATATTTTACTTCTCTGGTTTCATGTTCAAGGCTAAACTTCTATTGCAATCCTCACAAATTACCTATAATGACTGTGCAAAGTCAGAACTCTACAAATATCAAAGTTTCATAAAGATGCATTATAATCCAAAAAAAAATTAAAGAAATTAAACTTAGATTCATGTGTTAAATTATTTCCTCCTATTTGTTCTAGCTAGAAGGAGTATTTAAGCACAGAAATTTAGTTTTAGCAAAAGTGCTAAATATCACTTTTCCACATGTAAAATACTGCTAGCATTTCTCACATCGGTAGCACAGAATGCTACTGATATGACAGGTCTCACTGAAGGCAATAAGGAAATTTAAATGCCAAACCCACAGCAGATATAAAGGAAGAGGATTTCAAGAAATGACAAGAGCCAGCAACACCAAAGAATTATGGTGGAAAAATAAATGGGTGAATTTAAAAAAAAAATATAAAAATATTGTCAGGGTTTTTTTTTGGCATTGGATCCAATGCAATTCCAGTGGGAGTGGGCAGGAGAGTAGGGGGATCCAGACAAGGATCCCTCTTGGTGGGGTATTACTGAGCCCTCTCAGAAGACACTGAGAGAAGTACAGATTGGATATTGGAAATAAGAGTAGAATGGAAAGATTTGTTGTTCCCACTTTCACTGTACAGTGTTTCTATCCATGACAGAACAATGCCAGGCCTATGGAGCTAGTCCAGGCATGAGACTAAAATAATTTTGGCTCAGAGGCTTCATGGAGTAACTTCAGTCTCTTTCATCTCTGCAGAGTTGCTCTGTCTCTTTGCCCCTAGAAATCCCCAGCAACTGAATGGTTCTGAACTGGGGCGTGTTGACTGCATACTCCTCTCCTCAGGTACAATTTAATTAATTCCCTGATTTTCTGCATGTACTATTTTTTCTGTTTTTAGCTGCTGCTATTATCTGTATTGCCTTCCTGTATTTTTTGAACTGTGTGGGGGTGAGAAAGAACATGGTATGTTTTTTAATTACACTGAAATCCACTCTCCTATAAGCAGCCTAAAATGCATCATGCTGGCACATGAAATATTGCCGTGCACTCAAATGCACAGATACACACAATGAGTTTAAATTAATTATATTGCTTCAGAAAAAATATTCCTGTGCTTTCCATTACCACCTCTGCATTCTGCCTCTTTTGCTACCAGTCAGGACTTCCCAGCAGCAAGTGCCATGACGTGCCGCCTGCTGTTCTCACATCTAGCATCAGCACATAACCCCTTATCATGCCAGTTGCCAAAGGCAGGGTATGTGCCTAACGTGAAATAGCTTCTGTGCACTACCCAGGGGGTGCTCTGTGCTCAGAAGCTGCCAGGGGGAAGCTGTGAATCAGTTCTCCCCCTGGGCACCTTGCCCACACTTTTTCTCCTGCCAGCATCGCCTGCCTTGGAGGCAGCACCGGGCAGCTGCAGATCCCCTCCCCACAGCAGAGAGCACTTCCTGGCACCAGGGATGAATCAGTTCCAACATATGCAAATTCAAATGTTCATTTCCAAACAGCACAGCCTTTGGAAAAAATCTTCATTTGTATGTGAAGGAATAACCTAAAATGATGGAGTCACAGAGAAAAAAGCAGGAGAAGATAGCCTTAAGAGAAAAAAGCAGGAGAAGATAGCCGTAAGAGAACATGCCCTACAACTAGGAACAAAGCCATGCAGATTCTTTTGTCTCCTAATAGCATTGCTGTAAGCCTGTGCTCAAAAAATAAATCTGAGTCAAAAACCCACATGGGCTTTTTTCAGTAAATTTATGTGGACACATCTGTCTCTAAAGAAGAATGTCCCATTCCTGGTTGGTCTATTACTATGGGAACCACTAAGCCTCTCAGAAATATCTACCACTCTGACACTGCACAGCAAAATTGGACCAGGTCTGCAGAATAGCCACTGACATGATTTCTGTAGCTCCCTGCATGTGACAATGGGTCCAAGTGAAGCACTTGAATACAGTAACATAGGTATAGCATTTGGTATTCTCCACCTTGAAAGGAATCTTCAAAAGCTCCTAACTTCTGTGTTTATGACAAAATTGGGAGTTTTAGCTCAAAATTAAATTAAAATCAGGCTGAACGTTGAGTACTTTGAAAATTCACTCTTTAAACTAGGTAATTTTTTCCCCATAAGAAATATACACTATAGTCAGTAACCTGCTGGTTACCTTGAACACCTTAAAATTATCAATAGAGTAATTACTGAATTTTCATCTCTATGCTGCTGCTCCTCTCATGCTCTGCTCTTTTGTGCTTTGTATATCTTGTCCTAGGTGAAGCAATTAGCAAAGGATTTGATGGGCACTGCAGTATGACCTTGAAGCTGTCACTTCCTGTGAGTTTCCTGGAGGTTTGGAATGACTTCAGAATCTATGAATCTGAAATATTCAAAAAGGTCAGCATCACAGCAAGAAATGCTGAGAAAAGCTATCAGATTAGGATTGCTAAAAGCAGAGGAAAAAAAGATTTGCAGCTTTCATGTAGTCTGTGGCCTTAACAATCCACTGAAGCTTTTGGCAGGAGGTTGGGCACAAGCCAACATTAGCCACTGCTTAACTATTCTATTTATCTGTTTCTTGTTCAACTTGTGCATGCACAAACAACAAAGAGAAGGATTCTACAGATCACAAGAAAGGATCAAATGTATGGAGGGGGAAAAAAAGCCTAAGTGTGAAGGATGGGAAGAAGAACAGCATAGAGAAAGTCCAATTTATGTCCTTCAAAATAGGGGGTCTAATAAAAGTATGAAAGACCAAGCTTAAAAAATATGTCTAGACCTATGTAATAAAGAAAGAAGCAAGAGTCCTGCCTCTAATGTGAATTCTCTCAACTTAGCACTATGGCAGAGCCATAAATCAATACGACTGTAAACATCTGTGAGTTCCCTGGGAAATATATCCTGGGCAGCATGAGAGCTAAGATGTTTGCAAAAAAATCCCAAACCCATTAAAGTAATCCAAGTGACAAAAAATGTAATGGGCTGGGATTTTCAGCTTTTTTCTTACATTCCTGTTTCAAAAGAGCAATTAAAAGGATGATTTTCAGCGCACATTTGGAAAGATAAGGTAAAAATAATAGTTTGACGTAAAATGTTTAGGTGACTAATTGCATCTTAAAGTTGAGAGTGGTTTTGCTCTACACACAGCCACTGCATTGTGCTCATCTTGAGTGCTCTTGAGAAGTGCTATTGCAGCATGAAGTTCCATACACTGGATGGACTTTTACATGTTTTCTCTGGAAACATGCATCATCCAGTAACAGGGATAGGGTAACATTTGGATAAAGGGAGCAAACTCAAGACAGATAAAGCAAACCTAGACATATAAAGCAGAGATACTACTTTCTATTTTGGGGTGAAGCGTCTATAGCAAGTGAGCAAAATACTCCAGTTTTTATTTGATGAAAACAAGCAGCTTTTTCCCTCTAGGCCTAAAAACATTTGTCAGAAGCCTAAGTGAGGAAATATGAAAATACTGAGTGTGAATTATATCAGACTGTGAGAGGCAGTCTGGTCTAGTAAGAAGGCTAATGAACAGTGCAGCTAAGGGAAATCCAGTTTTGTTACTGATTTTCTGTGTGACTTTATACTGATTCATGAAACCCTCTTGGACTTGCTCTAATTTTTCATGTGGCTGACTTTAGACTCATGCTCCACACTGAGTGCTAACTTATCTCAGACATGCAGTAAGCATATTTAATTCATACTGAAGGGAAAAATCCCTAGTGAGAGTCTAGTTATGAGCCAGTCTGCAAGGAGGGCAGTTGGATATTACCACAGTTATGCCCATCCCTATGAGTATTCCATCCTACTGCCTCGAGGTACATTCTGCTGGTAGACACTAGCCAGACAAACCAGATGTAATGAACTAACACTTAGGAAGATACAATTTTCTTCCCAGCACTCTCAGAACCACAAACACTAAGGTGCAGGTTTGCACTGCTACAAGACATTGCCAGATGGTTTTGGGCCTGAAGAACTTGATATCCAAGACTGAGGAAGTTAGGTTGCTCATTCTTGTGAAAAAATTGCAATAAAAAAAGGGAATTTTACTGCTGTCTATGAATACCTAACAGGTTGGTGTGGTGAAGGCATGCCAGAAGTTTTCTCAGAGCTGAACAGTTGAAGGACAGCCAATACAGGTATAAAGTTTAACATGGGAAAGTCACTTTATTATAAATGAAAAAAAGAAAACCAACCAAACATCAGTTTGGTCAAACACTGGAATAGTTGTTGGAACTCTAACCTTGGCAATACTCACAAATTGACTGGACAAGGTCCTGAGCAACCTATTCCCACTGGACTTGTTCTGAGCAGGAGCTTAGACTAGCTAACATTTGGATACCCCTGGCTACATGGTTTTATAATTCTTTAATGCATCTTAAAAGCTGTAGCAGAGATAATACTGTTTGGCCTCCTATTGGCAGTACAGATGCAGCCTTTAGTTAGAGATTCTATTCCTTTCTCTGTTCCTTAGAGACTCTATTTTTCCTTGATTCAAGTCCCTTCTGGATTGTTCAAGTTTCAACCATCAGCAAATTTAGCTGTATAGTTTTAAATATTCAAAATATTTTTGTATTTCTTTGTATTTGTATACGTTCTTCTTAACAACTGAAAGTGATGATTTTGAAGTCCATCTTGCAGAGTTAATGAATGTTCAGAAATTCTCAGTGAGGTGATCACAACATCCTGATCAGTGAGAGGGACTGTGTGCCTGAGATAAAACTCTCAGCTTCTACTCTGGGCATCCATCTGCCTCTGCTTTGGAGTTTCCTGCTCCCCCTGAAAGGATGCTGCAGCTGTCTGGGTAGCGGTAAAAGAAACAACAGAGCTTTTAGTACAGTATTCAATAACCTGAAATTGGTGTCATTTCACCCTAACCTGTCAGAGTGGATGAGGCAGTTTGCACATTATGAGAACAAAGGAGACATCCCTTCAGTGAGGGCAGAAAACTCTGATAAGACCATTAGAACTGTTTCAAGCTAAATTCTTCATTTTTCTGTTAGAATCTGAGACTGTACTGAACGACACTTAAGTAATAATTCCAGCTCCATACAAATGTTCCAAGGTATCATTAAGTAGAGCACTTGAGAATAAATTGTGCATTTCATTGTCATGGGATATGCTCTCATGTCTTTTCTCACTTTGGCCTCCTTACTTTCTTCTCAAAGTTAACAAAGGCAGAAAGTCCATGCTTTTGTATGATTTCCCCTTCTGTAACTCCCATAGGGCAAGGCAGTGCAAGCTTGGTTTATACTGTAAACATCTCACGAAAGAGCTACATCGGGTTTGCAGTCTGAGAGCTGCAGGAATACTTTCCAAAGCAGCTGCACAGTGCAGGGAGGTTGGAGGCTCTAGCCAGGGATAAAGTGCTCAGGCTCTGTTGTACCTCAGGGCTCACAACTCCCATGCACCGCAGAGGTAGAAATGCACCTCTCAGTGAGAGGCTAACTTTGCCTTACATGACTTTAACTAGAAAGTTTCCCTCTGATTTTTTCAAAGCAATAAATTTCTTTTCCAAAAAAACCTCCTGTTTTAGTATTCTTATAGTCAAATAACCCTGAGCATGTATTTACTTCTCCTTACTCTGATTTCTGACTTGGTTAGTGTTGATACAGACCTTATCTAAACTTTGATTAATACTTTTCTTTTTCCAGGCTAGTGAGGAAGAACCTTAACTTTCTATTATCACAGTGAATGTTTACATCTTCTAGTCAAACCCTACCAAAATATTTTTTAAGAAATCGCTATCTTTGCAACCATTCCTGCTACATAAAAGCCCCTTGCCAAGGAATTGGGAGAATATTACTTGAGGCAGGAACCTAGCTGCAACACAAATTCTCTGTTTTGAGTAGCTCAGAGGTTGGGATCCTCAGCTATACATGACATGGAAGAAGAACATCTTATTAACCTTCTTGCATGAAGTAGAGAGAGGTACAATTCTATTCAGCACCTATTCAGACATAGGAAACCCACTAATTTCAAGATGAATATGGGATCACAGGAAGGTCAACTATGGAATAAGTTATCCAGAAAACTACATCATACAGGAATGTCTTCCATAAATTGCTACTACCCAGTATTCATAGTTGTCAGCTGTATCTCTTGCACAGAACACAATCCATTGGCAGTGTCTTTAAAAGCAGCCAATTTCCCCTTTAGATGGTGAGAGAAGTTTGTGAGAAAAATCACCCCTTGGATAAGTAACTTATTCATTACATTTACTTTACCTTTAAATGGAAGTATCTTCATTGACATGAACAGATAAAAAGAAATCTTTCTTAGCTTTTAAGACAATCCCACTACCTTTTGAATTTTAATATGGAATAAAAATATTTTTGAGATCGTTCTTGATTATTTAAGACCTTATATGAAGATATAAACACATCTTGTCTCTGGTACATTAACATTCATGAGAATTTTGCAAAAATTGGAGATATGTGGTGCTGATGTGTTTATTATTACAATTCGTGAATCAGCAGCATTTACTCTGCCTTCAGTAGAGTTAACACAAAAATTTGTAAAAATGAAATGAAAATCAGTTAAATTATTAAACATAGTATACTGGATAATAGTTTTGCATACAAAATTTGCAGAAAATTACTTCTCATTTGCATTGAATATCAATAATTTTTAATTTACAAGGGTTTATTTTATCAAATAGAATTCCAACAAAAGTTAAGAACTTCCTTACCAATACTTAAATAATTAAAATTTAAAAATCCTCTTTTATTTAAAAATAAATAGTGATAGGACCCTGTCCATGATAATATCAACCTGAAACTTGTTTTGTCAATTGGAAGAAGTGCAAACTTTACATGGACTTTGGCTTTGTAATATTGTTCCCACTCCATTAAAAACATGCTACTTAGGGAAAGCTTTTCAAAGTTGCAGAACATAATTTTGGATCCAAAGCTGGCTAAAGACAGTGGGAGGTGTTCTATTGATACAATTGCCCAGGGATTCCATGGATGCCCCATCCCTGGAGGTATTTAAAGCCAGGTTGGATGGTTTTGAGAAACCTGGTCTAGTGGGAGGTGCTCCTGCCCATGGCAGAGGGGTTGGAACTAGATGATCTTTAAAGTATGTTCCAACCCAAATCTTTCTGTGATTCTATTACTTAAAGAGATTTTGGATTAGGTCTCAGAAAAGAATTAGAACCATTAAAGGATGTGAATTTTCTGTGAATGGGAATATTGAGGACTAAACCTTAGTTGGTTTAAAAAAGTAAAGAAAAAAATTCTTAATAATTTCATTGTTTCAGATTCTTCACACTCAAGTCACAGAAGTTGTATTTGGTGTTATTCAAAAGCAAGGCCCTTGCCCCTCCTTCATTATACCTATACTTATAGAAAATACTTACGCTTTCCTGACAGATGTTGCTTGATTAGTGCATCAGAAGAAAACAAACCACCACCTACAATGGTTCCTGGAGAAGCCTTAAGAAGAAACCCATGATCTATCATTTTTAAAAATGATTCAGTCATTTTCATACAAATTTTTATGATTTCCCTGGGATTCTATTATTTTTTTACTCTTATTCATAGGGAACAAAACCAGTGATTTTTCTCTGCAGTACCCAGCATATCTCTACAGTGTCTAGCACAACCAAAATTTACAACTTTTAAATCCAAACATATTTGTGAAATGCCCAGGAGTTCCTGAATGCACTTCCCATTAAACAAGAATTCTGGGATTTAAAAGAAAAAAATACAAATATTTTTAAGAAATAATGAAGATTTTTTGTTTGTTGTTCTTATTGTCTGACATCATGTTTGATTCATTACTGAAATAAGGATTCCAATCATAGAGTCAAAACTGAATGTTTTTTACCTATTAAACTCTGAATTCAACATTCAGTAGATCGCATTTAATGCAGGATCATTTTATTTCTTTTAGCTATTATCAGTTTATGCAAGAAAACAAAAAACTCCTAAGCTCATAGTTTTACTGGTAAAAGAGTAAGTTGTGATTTTGTAATTCTTCTTTTGAGTACTTTTGGTGCCAGAAAAGTAAGTGCCAAACTGGCCTAGAAAAAAAGAGTTCTCTACCTGTAAAAAAGAAAATAAAATCTATGACTTGGTTTTCTTATAAACTGCATCTGTATGTTTTGATTATTTTCCTATTTAATATAGAAGAAAAATACTTAGCTATGCAATCTCTTCTGAATAAATTACAGTTATTTTAATGGATAATATACTTTCATAATGACTTTCCCATTTTTAATTTGCAGTCTGAAAATTTGGAAACTAGGTTCTGTTCGTCTTGCTGTATTGTTAACTGAAACCTGAAGAAGGCATTTTAAGTATCACTCTGACTGACTCCTTTACAGCTCATTATTTGAATTAAACTGTGTCATTATTACAACTCTGGAAACTACATCTTAAATACAATTTATTCAGATTCATTTTTTGAACAGTTGGTGGGTTTTTTTTTACCTACAGTCCAAAAAATAATACCTAATGATAGTAATGTGCTTATACTTCAGTCCTCCTCTGCCTCCTTATTACAGGAAACATATACTGCTGTAGCTGAGTACAGTGCAAGCCCAGTCAAGCATACAAAAATAATTAATGATGGCCAGTGGTAAAGTACTCCTCAAAATTTAAGGTTGTTTCATACAACTGAGGCCATGCTGAAAGAGCACAGTGTTGTTATCTGTGGAAGGAGAGAAATCAACAGACTTTGAAGCGCAGTGGAAATTCTGTGTGTGTTAGGGTAGAAGAGCAGTTTTTACATGCAGATGAGCAAATGTAAATTCCACTAACTGGGAATACAAAAATATTTTAAAAAAATATTACGATGAGGTGTTTATGAGGGATATGGGATATTTTAGAGAGATAAAACATTGATATAGATACTATAGGGCTGCAAAAAATGTGTGCCACATAAAGTCCCAATAGCACTGAGATAAAAGTAAAGGGATGAACTTAACTGCATGGCAAAATCAGATGTTACTGTGCAGATACAGACACCACATAATCGAATTAGCAACTGGCCATTTTAAGAAACCAAATAATGCAAGGAATTTTGTAACTTCAAAAAATTTAAATAAGGCAATCAAACATGAATGCTAACCCAAGAGAGTAGCTGAGGGCATCTGCCCAGATCATCACTGTTGTATCTTAGCGTAACTCTTCCAAAGGCAGCGGAGCTACGCTAATTTACACCAACTGAGGATCTGGACAATCATGTTTAGGACTTCAAGTGACAAAATTACTTTTATTTTGGGGTATATATTAAAGGGTTTTGGCAAGTCTGACCAAACACAGAAAGTGAAAAACACTGCATTTTTAATTCCCCTTTTAGCAACTGTATAGTTTATGCAACTTCCCATGGGGATCGCCTCAGCACTTGGGATATACCACAGCATCATGTTGCAGATCTTTGCAGATCTGGATGGAATGAGCAATTGGTTATGATCTGTTGATTTGAAGCAAAAATGATCAACACCACAATGGGAGTCTGCACAATTACCAAATTGTGCCAAAGAAAAGACCCTTGAATTGATTACAAGCAAATGCCAGGCTGAATGAGATTAATTATGTAGGACAAGTTCAATGACAAAGAAGTATGACCAAACCCAAGGAAGACAGAGGCAACTGTACAAATGGAAAAACTCCAAGACAAGAAGGCCTTAGAGAGATTCATTGGGCATATTAACATAGCTAAACAAATTCATTTATAATTAATCACATTTAAGTGCTCCTCTCAGAATAGTTGCTTAGAAACTGCACAGGATGGCACTAGAATGACTGACAAGAGAAAAGTTTTGAAAATTAAAATAAACCATCAAACAAACATTCACACTGAAATATTTGGTGATTAGTGAAGAGCTAGGAACTAAGGAGCATATCTTCAAAACTGCCTAAGTTGTTATTGCAGACACTGAATTCCAATTTCAAAGTTAGGCATATAGAAGTTGCAGGGATGTGGATGCCCACCACTTACGTTCCTTCTAAAAATGAAGTTTAAGCTCTTTAAGTTGTACAGGTTGTTTTGAAAAAAATTACTCTAATTCAGTGACTGTTTATCTGAATTGAGACTATTTTGGTAATAACTGAGTGGTAAATGGTTTTAAATATTGATTCAAATCCAAACAGTAAAAAAATACAAGCTACTGTTATCTTTTGTTTTGAATAATTAAGTACACAAAGAATCAGGCCATGAACTATTTGGCTGTTGTAGATACCACTATGCAAAGGAAGCCTCTCGTTTCAGAGCATTTAATAGTATTGACAACTTACTAAGGCCCTGATTCTGCAAGGTGTTTCATGCAAACAATTTCATGCCTGCATGGAACATTTCACAGCATCAGAGATACTGATATGCAGATGGCTTTTAAGGAGCTTTTTAGAGTACATGCTTTTAAGACTACCTCTGAGAAATGAAAACAATGATGAAGGGTCTTATGTAAACAAAACTCAAGTGTTTTCCATTTCAGAGACAAAAGTTGACAAACTTAAGTGAGAAAAATGGAATGACTCAACCTTACCAGAGCCTGAATGAGTTATTCTAACAGAGAAAAAAGCCCAGCCACTTCCATATGTAAAACTTATTGCGACTACAGAGATGAGGTTGCTGCAGATGATGGGTTTCTATACAAAGGACATTATCATAACACCACACAACATGAGGTTGGAAATGCTAGGTATAACCTACAGTGCCCATTTGAGTATTGAGAAGTGCAGGAACAGAGCCCAAGGTGTTCTGTTCTGGCCAGGCATGCATGCTGCCATCAAAGATAAGGTATCCAAGTGGAAATCTGCAATAAATACAGGAAACAAAAATGCAAAAAAAACCCACTGAAACCACATAAGATTCCTAATTTCACTTGGCCCAAGGATTGTTGAGCAAAATGGGAAAGATTATTCCTTATAGGCGAACTAATAATTAGGGATCTATGGTCCTTGGTTTTGTTTTTAATCATTTAAATTAGACTAGCACACTAACTTGCAATTTAAGAACACATCAAAAACTACAGTTTGTTCAGTTTTTTTTTTACCACAACATTGCAGATAAATTAATAAAACACTATGATTTACAAATGGCTCACTTAAGCACTTTTTAGCATTTCTCTACATACATCACATCTGGTCCTTGCAATTACATTTCCTATACAAAAGTTAGCTAAAGCATCAAGGAATTTCAGAAAGTGTCTGCAGATTCAAAGGATACAAAATTAACATCAAAGGAGTATTTCAACTTAACACAAGATTACTTACTAGGCTCAACAACCTTAGTATTCAAGAAAAACTGTAATGACAACTTCTATTAAGATTCCATGTAGAAAAAAAAAAGACATAAACAACAGGAGTAAAAAGGTGATAATAGGAATGGAAATGGTTACTGCTCTTGCAACAAAGAGTAATTTTCTAGGATAAAAGTGAGTGAAAACTATATAATGGGTCTCAGTCTTGCTGCATCCTTATAGGAGGATAGGTGTTATCTCAACTGGAAAAGGGAAGGGGAAGATGGGAAAGGGAAGGCAAGGAAAGGAAAGGGGTAGTACTTCTTTGCAGATGAAACAACAAATGCACATCCAGGAACTGAACATCAGAAACACCTCAAGTGGAAAACACAGGATGTAGGTGGAGAATTCACTCCAGCAGGTAAACAGAATTCTGCAGAAATAACTGATTTGATTACATAAAATGACTGTTTATAGGGAGAGCTATCAAGGTTTAAAATAGTATAGGCACTGCACAATGTCCAAGAATAATGTGGTTACCTATCTAAAGAGGGACATGTTTCTGTGGTGTTTTACCAATAGATCCTAATAATTTTTGTCTCTGCATTTTAAATTTATACTTGGAGAAGGACATTTTTTTTACCAGATGACTGCAGCAAGGAGGAAAACACAACTCTTTCCCAGTAATATTTTATTCTATATATTCATCAGAATAAAAACAACAGAAGCTTCTCAATTTCTGGGAGGCTGTCTTCTTCCCAGTTCTTGCTGAGAAAATTGCAGTAAAATCACATCAGTAAAAATAAATAATAGATAATATATTAATATAGAAAAGTTTCTCTAGAATTATGAAGTAAGGATATCTTTTCTATCACAAAAACACTGTATTGCACGGAGTTTTTTCAAGAAGAATCATGGCTAACAGGGAGAGCTTCAGAGAAGTTCACTTTTTTATTTGAACACTGCCAGGATGACACCTCTGGGAAGAGGCAGATGAGTGAAAGGAAGTTAAGAGAAAGAGTAGAAGATCACCAAGAATATGGAAATCACTGTGGCAGAATGACATGGGAAAAAAGATGGAGAAATTCTGACTCTGTTGGGGAGAACATGCAAAAATAGACTGAGCTCCTTTGATTTAAGAGATGTGTGAAAAGTTCTCAGGTTTCATTGTAGTTAGGGAAAGGAGACTGCATTCCTCCCTCCATAGGAAGTACCAAAACCATCCATCACAGAAAACAAGAAAATCCACACAGATGCTTTGGGACTGAAGAACTGGGGACACTACAACAGTATCTGGAAGTATCCAAACTTGTAGGCATCTGGTTGAACTGTAAATCTTCCAGAGGATCAGATTCTTCAGAGTAAACAATAATGGTATTTTCTGGCAGAAAATTGACCCAAGACAACAAGGGTAGATGTTGAGGGTGGGATATTTAGGTCCACAGCAGACCAAGCTGACACTTAGCTTATGTACATAATATAATAACCTATATACATAAGATATATATGTACATGTGTGTATATATATGTATATCTCTTTGGAAAACTGTGATTATCCTTACATCAAAGTAGCACTAAGTGGAAATAAGTTTGTCACTTTCTGGGAGTCTCTGGTACCTGAGTGCTCAGATTCCCACATTCACAGGACACTGAGTAGAAATTATCACAGTCAGCAAGCTGTGTTTTACCTAGTATTGATCTATTTATGAACAAATTGTGTCCTTTTAAAACCATAACTAATTTTAGCTTTGGATTGTTGAGTTGGTTTTTTTAAAATTTGTTTTGAATAAGATTTAAAGAGCTTCAAAATGTTTTTAACAGCATTTATAATTCCACAATGGTATTACAGTTTAGAAGTAATTGTAACTGTTAGAAAAACCTGCTATGATAAGAAAGAAATAAAGAAAAATTATAAGTAAAAGCCCTTTAGTAAGATCACATCACATTTAATTTGATGAATGAATACCTTAATATTGGTAGCTGTCACTGAATGGGCTGTTAACTGCTTTCCCATCATAGTTAACTTTACTCATCAGTATAGTGTTTCTAGCTCCTTTAAAAATTAGCTGCTTTTCAAAAGTATTATAACCAAAATCTTAATACTGGAACAGCTTTAAAGCTGTCAAACCGTTTTTTCTTTGTTTTTTTTTTGGTGTTTTATTTGTGTGGGTTTTTTTTTTTTGTTTGTTCTGTTTTGTTTTGTTTTTCTCCCAGCATAAATAACTAAGAACTAAAGCAGAAGATATTGTTCAGTTATTTGGAGATCACTGACCAGGCTGTAACAGCTTTAATCTGCTGACAAACTCTGCACAAAGGTTCTCACTTTTCTGTTAGAGCTTTGGGAGAAAATGAAAAATTGTGCAATCTGCATGGTAAACCTGAGCAAGAACCCTTACAGATGAGAAGAATGGGTGGTAAGGAATAATTATACTGACCCTGGAAAAACTTAATTGAAAGTTGCAACATTATTATTCTGAGAGACAGGAAATGTGAGTAATGGAATCTTGGAGCCACAATTTCCAAAAGGCAATACAGTAAGCATGGCTGTGAAGCATAAGAAATATTCATCTAACCTTTTAGGATACTTATATTATTTTGATTGTGAATATTATATGAATGATATTATTAATGAATATTGTTTGAAATGTCTGCTATTTTATATTTTAGTTGGGATACAAAAAAAATTCAGTGTGTTAGCAAAATTCATTAGGAAGCTACATTACACATCTGTATGTGCTGTAAAAAAAACCCAAAGAGATGTATCAGTAAAATGTGATATGAAGGCTTTACCAGCAGATATGTGATATTTGATACATGGTAAAGCCATAAAATATGAAATCCTTCCAAATTATGCAGTCCAGAAGTGTTATTCCTGCTGCTGAATGCTGCACTATCAGTTCTATTACTACGCTATCAATTTTTCCCTGTACCCTATACATTAAACAAGTATTTGCCAAGAATTTTACAAAAGTAGAAATCTTTATGGAAGAATGGAAGAAACTCCACTGAAAAACTGAACAAGGAATAAAAGATGAAGAAGAGATGAGAACAGTACAGATTGGTAGGGACAGGACAGAAGGGATCTCAGCTTGGGTTATAGGTAAAAAATGTGTATACATTTCCCTCTACAGCCTGGGGTAGGAGCCAAGGTTACTGATTCTCACTACTCTTCTGCTGTCAGCAAATATGTGTGAAACATCCCAGCAATGTTCCCCAGCTCCTCCTGGTGCCAATCCATGCAGATCACTAAAACTTCTGCTGCTGTTGGCTACGACATCAGCCCATGCCATAGAGCAGACACCAGAATTTCCCATGGTGGCTGGTGACCTGACGATGGCCAGTAGTATCCCTTATCATAGAATTTCTGCTTGCTTTCAGCTTCTGCTTCCTCATTGTAAAAACAAGGTAATTACACTCCCAGACCTCGCAACATAGAAATATAACAGATGTAAATGAAACTCTTCACAGTTCAAAAATTTCAAAATCAAATTCTCTTATGTAGCTTTGGTTTAGCTGCTTTGTGCATGCACATTACATTTACATGAGCACATCTTCTTCCATCTTAAGCAGAGAACAAGAGCATAAATGAGAGCTGTATAAAGAATGCTGCCATCCACAGGACTCCTACTTCCCTGCTTTCAAATATATGTGGGAAATGCTAAGATGCTTTATTTCTGTCTCTGTACCAGCTTCACAGGATGTAGAGACAGAGGACAATAAAAATATAAATGTGATGGAGGCAGGAGATGGCTGATCAGACAGGGGAGCTTGAGACAGGGAACAATGCAGAAAAAATGATGAAGAAAAACAAAACCAAATAAATGGACCAAATGGAATCTGGGACTAATCAGAGTTTTGGAATAGGAGAAAGGACAGTGTGGCTGCTCTGGAACTGGACTCTCCTGCTTTTCTGCAGAGTTCATCCCTTTTCACAAAGGGTCAATTATATTACATAAATCTGCTAAATTCCCATAACTCCAAGCAAATTCAAGGGTTTGAACATGTACAATTCTCTACAATGTGATAAACTGACAAATTGAGTCCTAAAAGTATCCAACTGAGCAATCAAAATTATATACCTAATTTTTCTGGTTTAAAATGAGGATAATACCAACCCTATTTACTTCAGAGTATAACTGCAGATGAAAAAAAAATATTTTATAACTCAATTAATTAGGAAACACTCAGATGTGATGGTAGTGAAAAATGTGTGAGTGAATCAATAGATCTATCTTCAGAGAGTAGTTTGAGAAAACTCGAGTGAATAACAGATAGGGTCTCACATGGGATAATAAAGGAAAAGAGAAGAAATTAATTAGTTGCTTATGCAATTATTACTATTTGCCCTGTGCAATGATTTACTTTGTTATCCTGTGGAAAAATATATGATCAGAAAACAAAGAATTGCCATACAGTGCAAATACAAAAGAGAACTGACTTAAGTAAGCCTGCTTAAAATTCTGTCATTTTGAAACTTAACAGTTTTATGTGTTCAACTGGTATAATGATAACTGCTAAATTAATAATTTAGGCTAATAAATAATAAAATTTATTTTATTAATAAAATAAAATTTATTTTAGGTTTAAAATATAAAAATATATTTTAAACCTAAAATATTACTATAAATTAATTTAAAAATATTACTTTAACTTTATCTTGCTTTTTGCTTAGGAATAACTTGAAATAAGTAGAGAAAGTGGCCTGACATAGAAGTGGGATCTCAATTTTGGATTTTTTTGGATTTTTTTTCTTCCTGATTTCTACCAGGCAGCCTTGAATGCAGATGTTTGAGAAAAGCAGAGGAGATGAAGTAATTCAGAAACAGCTTCCTAAGATAAGTAGAAACATTATAAAGGGAAAAAGCAGCAAAATATTTGCTTAAAATATTCATGCTGCTTCAGGAGTCTTGACTGTGTTTTGCTTATTTGCTTTGCATTCATATTTCCTCAAACTTCTACCACTTGACCCATCCCAAACCAAAATCCAGGTCTAATCTGAGTTTCTCTGAAGTGTGCATGTCTTTCTCTCCCTATACTTAAATGTTTTCCCTGATCTCATTTACATCCCCTTTTGCATATCACATATTCTTCTGGCAGCATATATCAGCATAACCTAAACTAATAATTTTAAAATATTATTTTTTTTTTTGCTTTGTGGGAAATCAGATGTAAATTTTGTATGTATTGTTTACCTCTAACTACTAGATTAGGTAAAACTAGAAACCAATCTTACTCCAGCAGTTTTCTCATGCTTGCTTTCTTATTTTCCCATGATTTACATCAAGAGCTGTTTGTTTTTTGTTGATCAGTGTACGTACTGAAGTCAAGAAATGTAAAGACAGAATACTGCTAAGCAATATGGCAGCATAATATATCCATTCATACTCTCCCTACTGAATTTTCCTCACTCCTTGTGAACGTTTTTCCATCTTAACCAAATTACCAGCTCAGAAGCACTGCCCTGTCATAGCACTAATAAATGCTATTGCTATAGTTCTTCCACACAGAGAGTTGCAGTAGAGCATATGTGCAGGAAGACAGAGCAAAGTTAAGTCTCATGATCCTCTCATGTTTATTGTTCAAAATTGCTACTCCAAAGAACTGAAAGGAATTGTAAAGAACTCATTTTAAGCAGGGGACAACTAAGTAAACATTAAAAAACATAGTCACATGAGAAAATGCATTAGGCTGGTAGCAATGATACGAACCTGGGGAAAATTATGCAAGTGTTTGGGAAAAACAAATTGCTTTCCCTCCAACTGTGTCTGAGAAACTGCAGTGCTTTACTGCTTGTGTAATCAGAATTGTTTCATCAGTCTAATTGTAAGGGAATTTTCTGTTCTAACTAGCAAACTCAAAGTTAAGAAAAAAATTAAATAGGAATTCACACTTAAAGATGTAATTCCAGAAGTTCTGTCATCCCTATTACCTAATGGACACACAAAAGGACATACTACATCAACAGACTTATGTACAGAGCCCCCCTGGATGGCATTTCTAGAGACTTCAATCCATGTTCCAAGTAGGATCAGCCCCTTCTGCAGCAGCTCTCCAGACAGCATTTATATTTTCTGATACTTCTGATACTTTACACAGTTTGAGGTCAAATAAATATTTATAAAGAAAATATTTGTTCTTTATATCTTACTTGAGTTCTTGTGAGCTTGTGGCCAGCATACTCCGAATGCTTTTGTCAGCCAAGGGACAGCCAGATAAACTGTAAGACATGGCAGGACATACAAGTATGTTAATCTTCTCATTAACTGAACACTCCCAAACAAACACAACATAAAAATTAAAAAGTAAAAGTTTGTAATGCAGAAAAGCGATGGGGCAAGTGCTGTAATATTGAATTCTGTAATATAGTTAACCCTCTGAATATATTTAGTTATCAATATTACTTTCAAAATTACATACTGTAAATGTTCTTGTTTGTTTGTTTGTTTCTCTATGAACTAGAAAAATATAACAAAAATATTGGAGATTCCTGGGTTAACTACTTAAATGCTTAAGTAATACTTTGGAAATTTTAGTAATCTATTTAAAAATAAAAGACGTTTATACAACACACAAATTAGCATGCTTTTAAGATCAACATATATTACTCAAAGGGTTAACACATAGTTCAACGTTTTACTTTGACAGCATTGTTGAGGTAAGCTGAAAACAATAAATTGAAAAGACAGAATCCACCATGAAAAAAATGAAGTCACACCTTCTATGTGAGGCGTAATTACCAGTCACATGACCACTCCCATCACACCCTGGTGTTGGACATCTGCCACCAAACAAAAACAAAAACAGCCAAAATAGTAAGTATGTTTAAAAAAAAACTTTTAAAAGTTTCATTGTTTCCAGTTTAGCTGCAATGACTGCAAGGGGTTTTAAGCATCCTAATCGAAAAGCTGCAAAATGAACAGGTTTAAATGAAAATGGCGTCTCAATACAATATAGCATCATTAAGAACAAGCAAATACACGTTAGCTTATCACTTTACTTAACTGGCAGTTTGAAACATTTATATGCTGCAAATGTTGCATGCTCATACTGCAAGGCGTATATGTATTCGTTGGTTTAAAAAAAGACAAAGAGAGAAAAAGTTAAAAGGAGATAAATAATTTCACCTCACATTATGCTTACGTTATTAAATCCTTTTTGCTCTCTTTGCATTGAGGGTATTTGGGTTTAGGACTTGGGATTGTAACTTCACCAGGATACCTTCTTTCTTCAAGTGCCTCTTGGAAAGGATCCAAATCTTCCGGCTACAGGCAAATATATACACATTAATTTCAGCCAGATAAGGTCACAACTTACACAAAACAATGCAAAGCAGAGTCATCAGATGGTATCTCCTTATCCTATTCTGACAGAGAAAGTTAATGAAATTATTTTATATTCTTTCACATACTAAAATTTTGAATGGTATTTGAATATTTTGATGAAGACTTCACAATAAGTGAAATATTTATTTAACTAGAAAAATAAAAAAGGAAAAGCTCCAGCTTTTTCTATATATGTCATATTTCTTTTCTCTAAAGACTCAGGTCTTTTCCCTAAAGTCACTGCACAACAGAGGAAAGGCAAAAAAGATGACTAAATGCAGTATCTTATGCATCAAAAAGACATCTTAAACAGCATTTTTCAGCATTTAGAACACCTCAAAGATGAAAGAGAAGCAATCTTAACATCTGCACACAGAAACTCAGTCTGGGACAAATCTCAATGGATCTGTCTGGCAGGACAGAATGATATAATTTGTAATTAACTTTAGTGATGTTCAGAAATTCAAACCTATCTATTTCAGGAATGCAGTGGCTGAACGCAGGGATTCAGGGATTCCTGCAGATGGTGCTATAAACAACACAGTAGAAGCAGGGAGATCTTGCTGTGAAAAAACACCCTGCTTTACCTCACATTTCCTTGATAGTGACAGATTTCCTGCCAACTTCAGTGAAATTAGTAGCAAAACTGTATCACCAAAGCTAGAATGCATTCAGGGTATCTAGTGAAATGCCACTTTGTTATATATTTAAAGGATACTGAGAATAGTTTTATGGTTTAATTAAAATTAGAAAGAGATGTGCTACACATAAATGATTAGCCTAATTTTTGCTATAAACCAAGAAAAATCAATCTCCAGAAGTCCTCAAACAACTAAATTGAATTGAGTGAAGGATTTTAAGCTGCAGAATGGGTAAGGGTTAAAACCTCACAGAAAAAAGCAGCACTGAACCTTGTCTGTAGACCTCTTCAGTGTCCTGTCTATTCTGTTTTGAAAAGTAATACAAATTCACTGACATATTTTCTTTATTTGCCTCTTCTGTTTAAAGGGCTTTGCTGCTGCCTTGGTATTACAAGTAGAAAAGTAACACTGATTTCTTATATCCCGTCTTTGTATTCTTGAAAGAAAGTATTTCATTAATACTTTCTTTCAAGGCCCTTACACAGAGCTATCAAGAGCATATAAATAATCAAGAAGATTAGGTGAAATAGTTGGAAGCTTACATTATATTCTGCTGCTTTGTTTAAATTGATTTCTAAGTAATACATGCTTTCAAATACTCAGCACATCATTTATGGTTTTCAAATTCAGGAGAATATCTTGTCTTCAGAGCTGATTATCCCAGTATTGCATGGTTATGTCAACTTCTTATACAGAGTAACATAATCTGGACATGGCAAAATATCTTCACTGCAGAAAATATTTGTTAACAAGATGATGCTGTTAGAAAACATGATTCACATTCATGGTTCAAATGTTGTCTTATGGAACTTAGTCACAGATCAGATGTGTGCCAGCATGATATAGTCCCAGAGATTAACCAGCAGAAAAGTCCCTTTTGTAGAAAACCAGTTTTGTCACATACTAATTTTGCTTCCTATTTCCCTGCAAATTTCAGAAAATTAATGAATTACCAAAATTAGACTGCAACAATAACTATATAGATGAAAAAGACATACATTAATCTCTTTGGAATCATCTTCATCTATCCTACTTGGCTTCATTTTAGTGTAGTCCACTGGCAAGTCCCAGCAGTCACCCTCGTTCAGTTGGTAACACCGGTTGTTCATCACAGCTTGTCGTTGTGGGGACATTGGCTCCAGTGGGGTCAAAATGGTGCAGCAACCATCTCGCTGCCTCTGCTTGTTCATGCTCAGATCCAACGTCCCATTTTCATCGACTTCCATATCAGGATTCTGTCAAAATAAGAAAAATATTGTTAATTCAGCTTCACACTGGCAAACTGCTACCTCTTCTTCAATCTGATTGCCTAGCAGAATGATAAAATGCTTTTCCATTCCTGTATAGATTGTAAGCATTGAGCCCCCTCCTACACATAGCATGATGCTGTTACACAACATTAATGCTGTTAAAGTAGATTTCTTCCTGAATGGCTAATTTGAAGTTTGGGGGGAAAGGGGAGAGCCTTCAGTACCCCTCCTGCCACCCAGCACATAGGTGCAAAAATTGATATATAAAGGAGAAAGTCCTAAAGATATTTTCTTGCCATTGTCTTTATGTTCTTGATTTATTCTGTGGCAGGTGAAGTAACCTGTGATGTAACATCTGCATAATTCTTGTTTTCAGTCCTGGCATCTGTCTGGTTGATTAGAGAAACAAGATCCAGCTAACATCAAATAATCTTTGTTTCTTTTTTCCTTTTACATTAGCAGTCAATGCTTGAATAGATAATCTCAGAAAATTAAACAGGGAGGTAGGGTACCCAAAGAAGTCCTTTTGGACATCATTTGTCAATGAGGAAGCACATTTAAGTTTCACAGCTCTTTCCCTGCAGATGAACATGTACTAACAATTCATGTATCTATTTTGATAATAATTTGTGCCAATTTCTGTGACAACTGGTACTGTGAAAAATAGGATGACATAAGCAAGAGTTGTCTATTACATTAGATGAGGAGAAATAAGGTACCTTAAAATGAGTACAGAATTTAAAAACTAAGGACAGATAAGATAACAATGCCCATAGAGAATCCCTCATCTTTCCAAAAATTGAGTGTTCCATGAGAAATTTGATTTCAAAACAAATGTGAATCTGACTGATTCCTTGTATGTCTGGTGACTTTCTCTCCTCTCGAGTATCAACAGAGCTGCAGGAAACCACTGTGATTGCAAATCTCTCTTTCTGAATTACTGCCTTTTGTTAGAGCTTATACCTAATTGCTGTTATCCAGCTAATTTAATTTAGAAAGTATTTGTTTATCTCCTCAGACTCATTCCTTCAACCACAATACAGTGACACATTAGGAAAGAGGCCCTTTTTGGCTTAGACACAGAAGATTTTTAGCATTATATTTCAACTTCTCCCATCATACTGAAGAGAGAAGAGCTGCATTTATTTACATGGCAGAAAGAGATCTCCCTCTTGAACACTATTAAATAAATTAATATAAAAAAAGCAGCATTTGAAAACAAAGTTCATTCTGGCTTAGAGCATGATTATTACAAATACTGCTACAGGTTTAGTTTGTTATGAATGATCATAATAAGAGGCAGTTTTCACAATAAGGGAAAGCAAACCTTTGTCTATAGGAGAAGAACAGAACATGTCTGCCAGCTCAAAATCTCTCTACAAGCACAATAAAAATGTTTCCTCTGCACTGCATCTGTGTGCTCAGCCATCTAGTGGTCTCCTGTAGGCAGCACTATACTGTTTGCTTGTGCATGTTAAATAGTCATTTTTGAACAGCTATCAGAGCCAAAACTTTAAAGCTAAAAACGAAATCTCCTTAATCTTTAACAAATGTAAATAGTGCACTTTTTTTCCTTAATACAGAAAGCTTAATGACAAAAGCTGTTATTTGTATCTGTATGGCCATTCTATAATATACTGAGGCTCTATGAACATACAGAACATCAGTCACTGAAAGACTGTTATGCACATTTTAACTCACCTGTGCTGGGGATTTGCTCATTTCAAATGCATTATGCATTGCCTTAAGAACTCTGGTATCACAGACAGGCAAGAAATTGTAACACACAGCACCACAGATTTCTCTGCACTGAATCTTACAAGCTCAGGTCCCATTTGTGACTTTTAAATGAAAATGCAGAGTTAAATCTTAATCCTTTCACCAAATGTATGAACCAGATTGAATTTTGCAAAAAAAAAAAAAAAATACCCAAACTGTAGTGAAATTAATACCACTTGAGTAATTCAAACATCTTTTATAATTATAGTAAGAAACAAATTTAAAAAAGGATTACATGGTATCTGTATTATTAGTTTTTAAAACCATCATGATCTTCTGCGATACTTGTGAGCAATTTGTATCTTTCTTTTGGGTTTTTTTTCCTCCCTGCTTTAGCAGAGCCCCCAGATTATGTTAATTTTGAGGTTTAAAAAAAAAAAGGCAAGATGTACTAAGCTTTTCTCTCAATCAGGGCCTCAGAGCAAGTACAGTTAAGAGAAATCTTCATCAACAAACAGATTTACTAATTTTTACCCTTGCACAGAGATCCTGAGGCTTAGTGGAGAGGTTCTGAGGCATCTCCCTGCAGCGGGTGGAGAGATTCAGAATAGCAGTAGCAGCCATGTGTGCTGCCTCCATGTCATGAGTATAGTCAAAGCTGCTCTTGCTGCAGGTACTGCTGGCACTGCTGCCTCCACCACAACTCATATTGCTGCTGCTGCTAGGGGCATAACTGCTTGTTGTGCTGCTGGTTGGACTTGAATTCTTACAGTAGCGTTTAGCTGTGGGAAGAAATATGACAAGGATGACTCAAAAGAAGGAGTATTCTGCATAAGTGAAGAGGAAAACAAACTGCTGGAGGTGAAATTTATAATGAGGAACAGTAACCAATGCAAAAAAAAAAAAAAAAAAAGCCCGCAATAAGAATGATGGCTGTATTTCTTGATTTCTGTCTGTGATAACTCTAATATGCTACATGTGTGAGATCATATGAAATAACCTCCTGTAAAAATCTGCATGACATGATCATGAATTGTTCTGACAAACAGGCTGGATTTATAAAACAATAAAAACACAGAAACACTGCTTTTACCCCACATATATAGTCAGACAAAAGGTACAATCTGCTCAGCTCATTCATTTTTATTAATGACAGGCAATGTAACACTATGGGACCTTTTCCTATTTACATGAGGAACTATTAGTTTAAGGTCTAGAACTCCCCAGAGTTACTGGAGAACAAGTGGCCTCTGGGCCACCACCCATATGTTCTCAAGCACCTCATGCTTCCTAAAAGCTTTATTTCCTCCTACACCACAGGCAATATTATGGCACTGGCCATCCCAAAGACAAGAGCACAATAGGAGAAAAAAGGTGTTTGTAATGTGTTAGTTTTACCATGACTTGCACAAGGGCAAGAAGCAACGGCTGTTTAAATGGCAACAGGTACAAGTGAAAAATCCCCCCTCCTCCTTCAAACAACCTGAGCACCTACAAGCCTTCACAAAACTAGAAAGGACCAAAGACACCCCTCCCTGCTCCCCCTGTGGGTAGTGATGCCCAGTTGTGCACTGACTGACACAAGCCACAGGTGGTCACAGAAGAGCAAAGCACTGACAGTGCTCACATCCAGCCTATCTAAGCACAAGGCAGCACTGCAATAAGGGAAAGCAGCCCTATTAGCCCACTAATCTTCCCAACCCTCTTCCCAGATGAGCTGTTTTAAAAGTGTTTATAAAAATGCAAGAAAGTGTGAGCTCGTCTCCAAAATGTAGAAGTTTATGTATTTTCAGAAAAACTAAAAGTCAAGGTCAGAGGATACATCCATGCATATTCCAGCAACTACTTCCCCTTAAGATGGAAATGTATACTATGGAGATCATACCTTATAGCACAGTGTAACAATAACCAACTAGCATGCTGATTAGAGAGCTATACAAAAAAGGTCAGGCCCTAGACAGAGCTCTTCTGTGATGGGCTCCATTTAAATGCCAGGCTCCTCAGCTGTGTTTGTCTGAACAGACTTACATATAATAATCTGCTCCCATGAGCACAGCCCATTTGTGAACCATGGGCTGCTTTGGTAGGCAGGCAGGGTTCAAAAGAAGAATCTGAAAGCAAAATGTCTCTGCTAGAGCTTATGTCATCCTCCTTTTCTCTAAAAAACTGAAAAAAAATCATGGCGTTATTTTTACTGCAAAGGAAATAGTGTTTCACTTAAATCATAACAGATGGAGTTTTCTCAGGAAAGCCACATAATGCACAGGGTGTGATTTTTTTTTAAAGTGAAGTGAATGCTAAACATTCATCACATTTTTTTTTTGTTTTGAACACATAGTAGCACTACACTAGCAGGCTATCCACTAATTATAAATTTGTGAACTGTTCCTCAGGAGTTTCATTATTAATATAGTAGTCAGTGGTGGTCATTAAAAATTCAGCATTTATCCATTGTTACTTTGTTACAGTATCCAAGACACGCAAGAATTTTCTTATACTTAAGGAAGCAAATAATTGAATAATTCAGTTTCTACTGTGTTATGTTAACACAGCAAGCACTCTGTATCACTGAAATAGCCAAATTTGAAGTATCTTTCAAAAATCATAGGAACAAATAAGATTTTTGTCATTTTCAAAAAATGTTAGTCTTGTAATAGCAGGTCACATTTAAACAAACATAAGAGACGTACTACATGGGAAATTATATAGATATATATATATGAGAATGTGTGCTAAAGCGAAGGAGGGAAAGAGGTAGCTTTTATACATAGGACTAACCATCAGAAACTCATGCAGGCTCTGATACGGACTCCTCTGTGGCCTTGGTTAAACTACATTATCCCTTGAATTCATTTTCTCTATAAACAGAAATTTGCTGCTAAAATTTAGTCGTGTTGTGATTCACTTGCAAAACACTTTGAAGATGTAAAGAGCTATAAGCATGCTACACAATTATTAGCTTTCAGATTACCAATAATTTAAGCAAAAGTTACTTAGAGAGAAATGGCCATTGTTATCTAAACTTTACAGTAGCTGTACATTTGAAGATGAGTCACATAACCCAGACTGTTCATTTCACATTAGCTTTTCAGGAGAAATAAAGATCATCAATTTATAATTAATCAAATCAATCTGTTCACTAATGAAGGGAAAGCTGCATTGCTTCAAAACTAGATAGTTGGCACAATGCCCACCCCTGTGGCACCACGTTTACAAAACTCTACAGTCCACCTATGCTTTGTAATCCAGAGTGAAACCAAATGTGAAGAACATTTCCCCCTTTAAAAACAGGCACAGGTCTAACCAGCTGCATACTCAAACTGGGCTTCCATCAGGTATGCCCAGGGGCTGATTACAAAGAACCTCTCGAAGTCTAAAGGTTTCTCTTACTAATTAACAATGGGGGAATGGGAGACATCCCAAACATGAAAAAGAAAAAAGGAAAGTATTTGGAGTGGAATTCAGTTCTGCCCAGGCACCTTCATCCCCAATATGGTCTAAATTCTGAATGTTTTAATAAATTAATTATGATTTAAACACTTTTTCTGACTTCCACAATAAAAGATTCATCTCACCAAATTTCAGATGTCTGACCTAATCATTATAAGCTTCCTATACAGGCAGTGGAAAAAAATAGGAACTTTCAGCCTATGATTGACCTGATCAGTTTTAAATAGGCACTTAAGGAAAACATGAACTGAATCACAGAAGTATCTACCCTTTTCATCTACCCTACCTTTCTGAATCTGAAAGGAGTGAAGAACTCAGCTGTCAGTGCTAACATAAAATTCTGGATATGGCCAGATCAATCCCAGTCATAACATTTTTTCAGTGTTTTGACAGAATTATCCAGGCCTGTTGGTGGGATGACAACAACTCCTGCCATCACCTAAGCAACTGAAAGTGTTGCCATCACCACTGCCTGCTGTGTCCTATACCATAAGCCCATCATCCAACACACTATGCAACTGGTTTCAAAGGAAAAACAAGCTCAAAAGTAAAAAATTTCTCAAGAATTATTAGATCACCATACCCAACAATCCAAAGTATACATCTTCTGTTTGTTTTTTAGTAAATCATACTGTAAAAAATATCAAGGAAACAATTCAAAGGAGCTACTTATATTCATGTCACTCCCAGCTGTACACTTATTGAAGATATAATCCCTTTCTCTGATGATGAAAATACCATACTAGCTGACAATTAAAAAATAATTGAGATGTAAAACTACTGATTTTTCACATCCTTAAGACTACTTCTCTCATATAGTCAGAACTAAAGCACTGTTTACCTGCACATTTCCCCCAAAACCTTAGATGCACTTTTGGGTTTTTCAGGATGACTTTTCAAAACTGAATCTGCTTTTACATAACATGCTTTTCTGACATACGTAATAGCTGTGCTCTCTGGACCTCCATGAAGTCTTTAGTAGCAATAATGAATTGTTTTTATGTACAAATATAAAACTACCTAAAAA
Organism: Parus major; assembly: GCF_001522545.3. Lineage (NCBI taxonomy): Eukaryota > Metazoa > Chordata > Aves > Passeriformes > Paridae > Parus > Parus major. The sequence goes on from NC_031770.1 coordinate 94,801,441, forward strand.
TACTGTGAAGTTTTTTGAAGTGACTTTTTTAAGTGAAGAGTCTCTTCCTGAAATCTCCTTCATATTCAGTTATTTACAATAACACTTGCTATACCAGCAGGAATCATGTGTATGCAGAGTTTCTCAGTCCCCTCTGGCTCACACTACTGAGCACTGAAGCCACCTCGTCCCTGTCCTATAGCCAGGAAAAAATCCTATTTATATCAAAGGAAGATGAGTGTGTGTAAAGACAGTGACCTGTATCAACATAGCCTTTTATTATTTAAGGCCACTGTAAATTTGTGCTTAATGTTACATGTATTTTCAAATTCTGGTGGTTTGGGAGAAAAAGTAAAGTTTGTCATTACTTATTGAAAAAGGGGTCTTAAATGAAAAAAAAGTATGTATCAGTTGCTTATGCATCAGTAATTTGATCTGAAAATAAGCTTTTTCACAGAAACCCCACCAGTATTGTGATGCTTTCCTTTCTGCAAGAGTAGACAGAATATATATACAATATTTAATACCTAATTTACCTTATACTAATGTATACTCATTACCTTCTAAGCACAGTTACAGTTAGTGATTTACTTTTAATGCTGTTCAAGCCCTTATTTAGATACAGACAAATAAGATGAAGGTATGAGGGACAAAAAAAGCTCTTTTACTAAAAATAGGATTCTTTTCACAACCCTCTTCCTTTCTGCTATAGTGCAAGAATATGTCTGCTAATTCTGTGAGAAAGGAAAATATCCAAAACATCAGACATATGAAGGCAAGAGCTGTAGTGATTTTCTCTTTCTTCACTTTGCTTTTAAATGTCAGTCTGTGTTCAGGCAATAGCATAGATACTTCTGTATAGTATGTTCCTTTCTGTTTTCATAAACAAAAAATCTGATACCTGCCTGAAATTTCTTATAGTAGTCACTGAGTAATATTAAGTATTTGAACCAAAAAATAAACTGCTAGTGTTAAAAAAAAAAAAAAGACAAAAAAAGACGTGGTTTAGTTTCATATATATATGCATGCATATATATATATATATATACATATATATATATACACACACACATATATATGCATATATAAATGTATTATTCGGAAAACTTCCTGATGTCTTCAAAACCTACAATCCTTCTTTGTCCTATAGTTCATTTTTCTCCCCTAATAGAAAACCTCTTGCCTGACTGATCCCATCCATTGTCTTCTCCTGAACTGAAGCTAGTATCAGCCTTCTTCTAAACATGTTAAAGCCTTCTTCTAAACATGTTAAGTATGTTAGGTTTTCCAGAGAACTCAACCAGTGTGCTTGTGAGGACAAAAATAACCAAAAATGCCTCTTTGAGTATGTAGCAATGTTTTCTGGAGCACAAAGAGGCCCAGGTTTTCTATTTCCATATCCCCACAAAGCAAGTATGTTATCTTTCTGGGTTACCTGAACTGCTGCATGGAGGCAAGAATCCTAATGTGACCCTTGAGGCCAGGTCTCCCAGACAGTAACATAAGGATTATCTCTATTACTCAGCTTTTATCGCCATCTAAACATCCCAGGAGATTAATAGCTGGAGATGTCTTTTAACAGTGCAACAATCCTGAAGCAGGCACCGTATAAAACAACACTTTTTTAAAAAGGCCTTTAAAATAGCTTACATATGATAGCATTCCTCATAATACTGTATGAACATGAAAACATGTCTTATTTGTATGATGTTTACATATACAACAACATGATTAACTGCAAACTTGTCTCTCATGTATAAGAGTGTGCACCTCCTACCATCATATCCTTTGGGGGATATATCCCTGGATTGCACCTTGGGAGCTATGGCTCTCTTGCCATAGGCATGGTTGTCATAACTGTTATATTCAAACGAAGTCTTAGAGTATTTCTCTAGTTCCTTGGCCAAGTTGGAGCGGGGTGTGGTGGTGGGGACATTGTTTCTGTAGCCATACTGAGGGATCTCCAATTGCTTAACAAAGCACATGGGCCTAGAAATTAAAGATATGTACAGTTTATTAGATGCAGTTCAGTTTACTATGTTTGTGCATAATTTATAGTTCAGATTAGAAAATCTTAGTTATTTCTTTTACTCAAGAGACAGCAATATATTATTGCATTTCCTTAGTTTGGTTGTTTTCAGCAGACAAACAATATTTATTTCCTTGAACAAAGCCTAGACAAAATTAATTCTAATACCGCTAAATGTATCCTGCTGCTAAAAGTATTTTAAAATTCTGTTTTAAAATACTTCAGGGTTTCCCTTTCCCCATGTAATTGCATCACATAGCAAACATTTTTTTTCTTTTGGGAGGTGAATTAAAGATGGGCAAGCAGACTGACAGAAGTTTGGAAAGATTCTTTAAATATCAAAAAGAAAAAGTAGATCTGGACACTCCACCTAATATATGGAGTTTCCTCCAAATTTCTTCCAACAGAGTTGTATGCTGTTTTCCTCTGTGCTTTCAAAAGTAACTATTACTGTTTCATCCTTCAATATACAAATCCATGTTCATCTTGAGAAGAGTCTCAGAAGCTCTGCTGACTCTGAGCTGCTGCCTTGCAGGTCCTGCTCATCCTTAAATGCAAGGTTCTGGCAGGAGCTGCAATTCCTGAAACACAGATGCACACCTCAAGGAAGGTCCTGAGAATGAATACAAAAAAAACTGTTTCAGTTAAATATCTCTTTCATTTAGGATGAGGGAGGACAGTCAGAAGAAGCCCTGATTGATGTTATCCAGATATTTGAGAAACTTCTGAAATCTCAGTGAAAGAATGTTGCAGTGAACTCCACTGTCACACCGTCTTCTGCAAGTGGACACAGAATTCAGCTCAGAGCAGGCAAACGAAGGTCAGATCCTGCAAACCCTATCTATATAAGAAAGTATTATGACTAGGTTGTTGGAAGCAGCTGCTACACAATGCTACATGTCTACCTGCTGAATTTAGCAGGAGGTGAGGATGTTGAACAGCACACCTGAGGTGCTTCTGCTAGCATCAAGAAGCATATAGCATTTTTTAATTTTTCTTCTTTTTCTTCCTTTATTCTTACTGCATTTATAACCAGAGGAAATGGAAGGAACAATCATAGGAACATAAATTCAGTTGTGTTAGAGGTGTCATCATGCTGACTAAAAAAGTCAAATGTGATCAATAGTAAGAAATAGTTTTGGAATATTATATCATGTTTTCTGAATGAATTTATTTTCATAGAATTTATTCAGGATATTTATGTAATGATCACCCAAAAAATCATATTAGTAATACTATTCCATTTGATTTATGTATGCTCATTCCTTTAGACACTTCTTCCTCACAAAATACAGTGGCTTATTTATACAATGAGGTGATATGAATAATAGTTTGATCCTGTTTCAAGATAATCTACATCTAGCCAAAAACCTGCAATTCAGATCCTGAACATACGATGCAAATCCAAAATTTCAGTGGAATAGAAGTCCTATGAATTTGATTTCTTTTTAAGTAAGAACTTTCAAATGCAGTTGAGATGGAAACTGGGATGAAGACAAATATTCAAGATTTAGTCTTAAAACATCTCCGTCTGCCCATCAATTGCCTGCACGCAAATATTATAAATAGCTGCCAAGTTCATCTTAAATACTTCAATGACTTAAAGGTAAAAGGAAAGCAAGAGATGAGATGAAAGACTTATCTGAGTTGCCTATAAAACCTGAAACACAAGGCAGCTTACAAGTGAAGTTAAGATTGCAGAACAATCCTAGGGAGTTTGCCAGCAATCTGGATGCTGCTTTTGAGCAGTTGCCTTCTATGGCAACTGACTTCAGTGGCTTCTCTGTAATGAGCAGTGGTAAAAGTCACTGCATTTTTGATCTGTCTTTCTCCATCAAGTGAGAAACTGTTTTATTCCCTCAAAGAGTGGAAGTTTTTTTCCTAATGGGATTTGAAGAACTCTTCTCTAAGAAACCTCTGTGGGATGTTGCATGCCAAGCTGTGCAAACTGAATTAGGGACAGTTAAGATAAAGCCCATAAAAAACAATCTGCAGAAGGAGACCACAGTCAACAAGAATGACAAAAGTTTTTCTGTAGATGTGAACATAATTCTATGTTCCCAGCTCCACGGAAATGCTGGTTTTGGAAAAGACCATCAAGATTAGATGAACTTCTAAGGGAATATCCAAAGAATGGTGTTGGTAATACAGTAGAAAATTTTAAGTAGCCCAATCGGTTCTTCAATCTAGAAGAGAGCTAAAGACTAAGAAACCTATGGGATAAAGTAGGAAATTCTGGGAACTAAAGCTGCAGCACTTCCTCCACGCTCTTTGAGGCAGCTGAGAGAGATGTACCTATCCCAGCCCACAGATATTGCAGTATCCATGGAGAAATTCTGCAGCTTTTGGGGCATCATCAGCATAAGGCTGGTACAATCATGCAGAAGTTTGATTGCTTTGCATGCATCCTTCACACTTCAGCTCCTCAGAAATAATATTTTTCCACCCACATATCTCAAAAGAGGAGACAATAGCACAAAGCTGGATATAACTTCAGATAAATGCAGAATCCTTCATGGATGAAGAAATGGAGTATAATCATATAAAATTGGTTCAAGATCCTTTCCATATGCAAATTTAGGAGACAGTTTTTCTCCCTTTCTGTCCTTCCTGGCAGAGAATGGGGGCAACAGAGACAAAGAACTAAGCCAGATGTTATTTTGGAATATAAGCTATACCTGGTAATTTTCCAAGTGTCCTGCCAAAAGGTGTACTACCAGTTTGGTAATGCACATAGGGCTTCTGGTTTAATTTAAACTGATATTTACTAGTAAAAGCCTGCTGAAAAAACCAAGACTTACCGGTAAATATTAGTTTATTCCCAAAAGATACCAACTTTTTTCACACTGTTCTTAGACTTTGCACTCCAGCAGTCATCTTTACACCAAACAATGCCTAAGACAAAAATGAGCTTTTCAGCTTTACATGTATTTGCCAAAATAATTACCAACCCTCCCCCATGAAAACTAAGTGGGATAAATACACTGTAAGAATTGGATCCAGAAGCCCTAATTCTAACTCTTCTTTAAAGGAGATATATATGTATATACAATGTATATAAATATAAATTCTCAGATTAGGTGAATGTGTGATGAATTCTGCATAAGAATAAGTATTATAGTGATTTCTAATACCTTAAAACCCGATCTGATGCCTGGTTTGATTTTGACACATCACAGTTCTGATGCTTCTCTTGAGCTTTAGCCAGTTTCTCTGCTGCAGCAATAGGACATCCAGAGAGGCTGCAATTACAGAAAGGAAATTTAATTGTCTTGTCCTGCATAGTTTCACATTATAGCACTGATCCAATTACTCCTTCTCCTCCTTAGCCAGCATCAGGAAGAATCTGAAGGAAAAGGTTTCCAAAAATCTTTTGGTCATGTGTATTTTCTATAGAATAGACTTCCTTTCTTCTGCTTTCAAAGTTGCATGGTAAATCTTACATCTGTTCTTCTTCTCTCACAGTCTACAATGGGTAGATTATTCATGGATGTCAGCCAGAGAACATACCAGTAGGAGAGGAGAATATAAACTGGAATCTACTGTGCAGCTCTGCTAGCAGACTCGTGACCTTTATGCATCTACAAATGCTGCCGATGAAATGGCTCCTGAAGACAATTAAATGACAACACCATATAGGCCGAATCTTGTGCTGCTTCACACCTCATTCAGCTCCATTAACTCCAATCTTTTTGCAAGGCATATAAATGAGTTCAAAATTTTGCCTTGGATTGCTAAATCTACATGCCAACTGTTAGTGTTTGTTCATGAATTTCAGCCACTAAAGTATGCTTTCTAATAGTAGATGTAAAATGAAAAGTATTTCTTCACTGGAAATTCAATTAAATTTGCAAATGCTGAATTATTATTGAAGTGGCAATAATAAGCCTGATTCTTATGGAAAAGATTTAGATCTGAGAAAAATAAATATATTGATGCCAGCAGATGGTGCTCTTAGTGAAGCTGTAAAAGCCTGTGACCTGACAATGGAGGGGCTCCTTTCCTTGCCATAGTCTATCGCATGTTTATGTGACCGCAACTCTCTGTGCTCTCCACAGGAATAGAAATTAAAATGAAAGGCAAATCAGTGCATTCCCAGATGTTCCCTTCTTTACAGGAAATAAGTGGAAAAAAAAGAAAAAAAGTGAAGCAGAGAAAAATGCCCCAAAAGCTGCAGAAAGAGGTGAGCACAGACTGCAGAGTGCTCCCCCCTGCCTGCCCTCACTGCCCTAGTTCTGCAGAGGGTGAGGGAGCTCTGTGCAGCTCTGGAGCCATGCCAGGGGGCAGCTGCGCTCCACTGACATGCTCTTCCTCAGACACCTCAAATATTCTAGTGGATATTCAACCAGAAGTGAATGCTGCTTCAAGCAGCAGTAATTCCCATAAAGCCTTCTCAGAGGATTTTGCTGCATCTACTGGCAGCATCACTGCAGAGAAAGGGTACCAGAGCTTATTGCAGAAAGGCTGGTACCCGCAAGAGTCTTCTAGGGGAAATGCAGCTGATATGTGGGGCTGTAGTAACCCAGAGCTTGTTAAGACTGAATGTCCAGTACCTGTACTCCCTTAAGCCCTCATGCTACAATTAATAGTAAAAAGGAATTCAATAACAGGAACATTGCACAGTTCCTTTTACCCTCTTATCGACATTTTCTGGATTTTTTAAGTTATAAAGGAACAGGCAAAATTTTATTATTGTTCTGTGGGAAAATTATGACATGCAGAAAAGTAAAGTAATATTTTCAAAATTTGCTTGACTGAATTTAATTTGCCATAGCATCCCTTCTCTAAGAATCTATTACTAATCTTAGGAAACTATGGAAAAGTTGTTTTTTTCCTTGACATTTTTTTTTTTTTTTATTAAGTAGAATAATTACTTCTAATATTTCTGTCTTCTCATTTTTAAATGTAATGAGACATGTTTTTAATGTTTCTTAAACAGCCAAGATTCTCATTCAGTTTTAGCTGAATAAGTACTTTGGGGCTGAGACAATGGTCAGTAAGAAAACTAACACCCATGTATTTAAAATGCTGTTTCTCATGTATTAAAATACCCCAATAATTTAGGATTAGATTTTTTCCATGCACTAGAAAATGATCTCTGAGGAGAGTGAAGTGTGAGAACAAGAACGCTGTCCTAGTCCTGATGATGTAGACAAAATCCTTCTCCTTGCAACACACCCATGAGGAGTCATACCACTTGTTTTGTACCACTGTTGTTCAGCAAATATCAAAACAAAAAGAAGGAAAAAGTCCACTCAAAAAGCTAAGGATGCTTAAAATGTCTTCTGTGGATCAATTCATCCATACTACAGCAAACGCACACTCGTTCTCCTCAGAAAATACATGAATAAATGTTACTCTTTAAAATGGATAAAGCACACGAAGCACCATCTGTCAATCCTCAGAACAGAACAACGACACACACTCACTCCCCCCCACCAATGGACTGCTAGAAGGGCTGCAGTTCGGAGGCACTGTTCCCTCTAGATTGGTGTCCAGCGACGGCATCCTTACCTTCGGTGGGAATTCCTGTTGCTATTTACGTGGCCCCGGCCTGTGCAGCCTGGTGTAGGACACTTAAGAACATTTTCATGCATGGCAAGAACTTGACAAGGAGAGTAAGAGAAAACAGCAGAGTATGAAAACAAGAAAAAAAAAATCAAATCCCAGTATATATGAAACCATTTTAAAACAAAGCAGGATTCATTAACAACCAGCATTCCTCAAAATACACGTGACACACATAGCCAATAAAGCCTGATGAGGAAAGTAAGTATTGTGACCCTATGCTCATTAACACAGGGAAACAGTGAAAGTTATGGAGGTTACAGAACCTATAAACAAATGCATCTCTGGTGCAACAGTGAAGCAGAAGACGCCCAACATCTTCTTCATACAAAACCACTGAGCAAAGATCAGCTCAACAGTAAAGGGTGAGCTAGAAACCATACAAAACAAAATTACAGACTGGAAAAATTATTTCAGGAAATGTATGTATTCTTAATACATAGCTTTATAAATGCAGTATCAAACTCATGAGCTGAAAATCTGCTCTCAAGTTATACTGGTAGAACATTGAATTACTTGAAACACACCTCAGTACAACCCTGAACAGAATTTAACCCTAACTATAAGGCAGCCCGATTGAGCTAAGGGCCAGTTCTGCTCACTTCCACATAGATATTCATATCTATATGGTGAACAGAATGGATCCTCTAATTTTCACTTGTATTGTCTACAAATGTGATTTTTTATTTTTTTTTAAATACTAGGAACAAAAATGAAGTACTTAAAAATTGAGGGATGGCAGAAAAAAAATTATAAAAAATAAATAAGTGCTACAAGCTTAAGCAAGTAAACTGATTTACATCTGCATCCACTGCAAGCTGGATGGAAAACTTACTCCAAGGCTGCTCAGAGCAGTGCCTCTCTAAATCATAAAGCTCATGCTATGAAGGGCCAAATAATCAAAAACTTTTTGGGGAAACTGAAGAATTTTTTAATGACATGATGTATATCTGAATCCATGTCTCGGAGCTGGATGGCAGTACATCACTCAATGGAAAAAGGCCATCCAGCCCTTGTGAAGTTCTCATTTTCTCACACAAGAAGTGGTCTGGAAGCCTGTATTTAGTTCTCACTCAAAAAAAAAATAGAAGATCTAATAAAAGCAGTAGATACCTTGACTGAGTTAAGAACTGAATAAAAGCTGTTCAGAGACTTGAGAATTAAACCATGTATACTCATTAAAAGATAACCATCATCATCATCATCACCCCATCATCAGTGTGATAAAATGTGTATAGATACAAAAGCTTCACTCTGAAATTCCTAATATTTAAAGCTGTTCTTGAAACATGCTTCACAAGGCCAACATCACAGGAAAAAAAAAGATGAGCTCACCTTTGTCATTTTAGTAGGTACAAGAGCATGCAAACAGTTTAAAGCTATATTCTTCTTTGATTTACAAAGTCTTCTAAAGAGCTTTTTATTTCCCATTTGGAAAAATGATAGAACTTTGAGCAACTGAATAAATATTTGTGTTTCAAAAAAATTACAGGTTCTTGGAAAGCAGAGAAATTACTTTATTTGTTCTACTGTATTCAGAGACCAACCAAACTACAGCAAAATTTCCTAAAGCACTTCCTCATCACTTTACTTCTGGAAGAAGTCACTGTACCATGGAAGAGGAGACTTGTTATGTCTGCCACTCTTGCAAATGCTAACCTACTTCTGTTTTCCTGTCCATCAGAATCTACTTTCCTTTGGAAACTGGGGACCATTTTACTTCTGACCATCTTTGTAACATTTCCTTAAGGCTGTTGCAAATTCATTGAGTTTAATTCTGTAAGTGCTGATGGACAGTGAGGATTTTAGGTCCATATGGAATGAAATCCATAACTCCATTTTAAAACTGTTGTGAAAGAGAATTGGATCTTAGCTAGATACTTCCTGATAAAAACCAGCACAGAGTAATTAGCTTCAACAGAACTATGCTGATTTCACCAGCCAAGGAGGTGACTTCCAGAAACGAAGCCCTCTGCCTTTAGGTGTGTGTCCATGAGCTCATATGGGTGAACTTCCTACAAGGAGAATTTGTTGACATGTCAGGAAGCTCCACCCATGTGACTGAGAGGGGATGTTTGCTCAAAATCCTGAGTTCTGCAACTAGGTAAACAGCCAAATTATTATTTATTATACAATACACACTAGTTTAATATAAATTATATTTCAGACACAACAATAACAAAGGAAAGGGGTTGCAAGTTTTTCAGGAATAATTATTCCTGTACAAGACAATAAGGACAGTTGATGTGACATTAGCACGCAGGAGCAAAAGCAGTGCACATCTTCTGGAAACCTTTTTCTATGTTGACTAAATATGTCTATTAAAAAATAACCTAGGATTCTCAAAATCAAAGAATACAGCTTTAAAAGTTGTTCTTTTAGTGTAAAGTTAGTAAAGAATGGAAAAGATGGAATAAAGGAAAAAGTATAACACAGAACAGTTGACTAAGTTGAGACAAACCATACTGAAAAATGAAATTAATTTTTTAAATAAAAGGTTTAAAAAGCATGCTAGAAAAGTTTTTGTAGTTTTATCCCCAGTTTCCATGAAAGAATGTGAACTTACTTTCTGGAGGGACCCTATCTTTGTGTGGGCATCCTGACAAACTGCGGTGATGGGGGTAAAGCCCCGTTACATGGCCAGTTCCATCACACCCAGGGGTAGGACATTTGCTCTCTTTCTTTTCTGTTCTTGAGGGATCTATAATTTACAACAAATGTGTCAAGTGAATGAGTCTTTTCACATTTCTGTAAGAAGGTTCATTTAATCATGTCATTTACTCTTTGGTAAATGTTATTATGAAAACTGGAAAAAAAAACAAAAAACCTTCTACTTCTTATCACAGTTCTGTCACTTTTATCCTGTTATCTTCTTCTCAGACTGCAGGCTCCCATGATCACAGCAATATCCATTCGCAGTGATTGGAAAATGACCTTTTTACAGCAAAGCCATACCATTGTCAATCAATGTTCTGCTGGCAAGCATTAGCTCAAGGGTGCAAGGTCATTTGGAAACTGTTTAGTTGGAGTTTCCCTTCTTTACATTCTTATTTGCCTCATGTATTAAGGTCTGCAAATACACTGTCATAGCAGTTCAATGTCCTCAGAGTAGCAAACCCAGCTCTTCACCATAACGATTCCACAAAAATCCCTTTTCCAAGGCTCAATGAGGAAATGACTCTGGTTTTCTCTAAATTCCTTACAAATTGGTAAACTTACATAAATATTCCTTTCTCTTCAATAAATTATGGTGGAGTAAACATTAATCAGGATTACTGAAAGTATCACCTGCATTGTAAATTTGGGCCATTACCAACATGCATATGTAACATTTGAATATTCATATGCTTGAAAGGTTAATGACCTTTTAGAATGTTGTCGGATCTTCTGACTACAAATCAAAGGAAAGTCTAACTAGGTATTTTTTCCACAAAATAAAGTTTTCTGCCAATAATGTAATGGAATACTGGTGACATTAATCCTGATATAGAACTTTCTCATGGAACTTCATCTGCTTGTTTCCTTTAACAGAATATCTGTAGAACAGCTATTCTTCCAGACAAGCACATGATACAAATTACAACTTATCATCTTCACCACCATTGCCAGGTTTTGGACATCATTGCTGATTTTCATATCCATATTAAAGGGATAAAATTCAGGATACTCAAACTGCTACAATTTTGGCTCAAGATCACCAACATCTTTTTTAGTCCATCATTCCTTTCAATACCCAATCTGAACTATCCTCATTTAATAATTTTATGTTGCTCTTGTAAGTTCTCTGCTTCAGTATTTATGCTTTCAGTTTCGTAAAATAAGATTTAGCTACTTGTTTTCCAGTAAGCCCTTTTTTACATCAAATTCCATCCCATCTTCAACAAACAGAACCCTCAGTACAATAGGAGGAAATTTCAGTACTTGTAGAACTTCACGTACAACCCATTCTTTTCATCATGAATCAATACAACCCAGAGTTCACATTCTGTTTTGGACTTATTCCAATTCCTGATTTCCTTCTGGTAGGTTTTATATATACATTTACTTTTCAGCTTCTTCCAAAACAGGTTCATTTTACAGAAAATCTTTAGCTCATTCTAATGACTATCCATGTCTTAAATCCACTCTTATAATATAATATCATACTTAAACCTTGTATTTTGCAAATGGAATCCCTAATTATGAATGTTTTATTTTACTTGCATGTGGACTGCAAAACATAGTTCATTGCTCTTTAATAACAAATAAACATATAAATCTATCTCCAATGTGCTATACAGTTATCACAACACTCCTGTAAAGACCTTAATTTCACACATCAGGAAATTGAAGAAAGAGATCAAGAAGTTAAACCCAAGGCCACAGAAGGAGCAAATGTCAGAGGAGGGATTTGAATTCCTGCCAGATAGGCCTGTGCTGAGACCACTAGAACAGCAAGCCCACAGCTACATACATACACAACTCTAAGCAACTCATCAAGTCAAGTACTTTGGGATGTGTAAAAGTATTAGATAAGTGAATAGATAATGTAAATGAAATATAAATTATGTAAATATAACAATATTCAAGGACTGCAAAAAAATGTAGATGATTAATAGACCATAATGGCTTTTTAGAGACTTTAAACTAGAGGAACTTTAGCTACTCGACATTGTTAGAACTCCACCAAAGTCAGTGAAGGTATTGTAATTTAGAGCAGCTGAGGATCTAGACACTTGCATCCTACAGCGTCAAGCAAATCCTGCTCTGTATTCAAGTCTACATCATAAAGTTATAGCACATATCAGATCCTTAAGAGCCTTTATGGTCTAATGAGTCAGAAAAGATGCTGTATACTACTCTTAATGATTTCAAAACTTGCATAAAATTGCACTTGCACAATTTCCCATTGCTTTTAATGGAAGACATTTGAGTAAACTTTTCACAGCTTTATACGAAACACTGGATACTGTTTTGTAAATTCTTTTCTACTATTTGGGAGAAATATTGCAGTTCTACTGAACTCTGCAACCTTTTCTCACTCTTTGCCACAATGGAAGTATTTCCCAAGTGAAGGTTGTCAAAGGACTTCAAAAGGTTTCAAAATGCATGAATTTTGGAAGAAAGCCTGTTTAGAAAGCTTAAAATGGCAGGGGGAAAATGGTTACTGGTCTCTTAATGGTTGTTTCAGTGATCTTTGAAGCCAAGAGGTAGTTCTCACTGCAAACCTGTGTTCCCAAGAAAGTGTCCACCTAACGATATCATACGTCTCTGTAGGTAACTCTTCCAGCAGTATTTGGAAGATAACGTGACTGGAGAACAAGTGATATAAGCAACTCTCTTACTTAAAGCTTCCTCTCTCAGAAACTACCAGAATGTTTTCCATAGGTTTGTTTGTTTTGGGTTTTGGTTGTTGTGGAGTTTTCTGGGGGTTTTTTGGAGTTTTTTTTTGGTTGGGATTTTTTTGGGTCTTATTTATAAGGGATTTTTTTTTCTTTTCTTATTAAAAAGATGAAGAATGATCTCAAGTTTCATGGTCCAACCTCCCACAGTATTTAGTCCCTGGTTGAGACTTGGACCAATTTAAATTCAGCCTGCAGCTCCCAAGAAATAGGATGGTTCAAAGAAGCTATAGAAATAGGATATCCATACATTTCTCACTGTCAGAAATTATATAGGTTTTTGGAGACAGTAGGCCTATATGCAAAAGTGTTTTTTCAGCTATATACAGACTGGAAAGTCTGGACAATACCAGAATTTAAAAACAGTTCAAAAATTAATTTTTGTTTGTCATATTTTCTCTATTTTTAGAGACATATACTCACAGGGAAATGCATCCATAATAGGTCATATGTGAACAACATTTAGCACAACATCCACATGGCTATGCAGTAATACACTAACTAAAGTTGTCTTCCCCAAGTGCCCAAGGTTACTACAGCATACACTGGACTATATATTTGTGGTTAGAACAAACAAAACTTCACTAAAATACATCGCAGCAGTGTTTGACATCAGTAATTTACATGCTTCTAAAAGACTGATCATTACTTTTGTTTAAGACTTGTGAAAAATGATCAAAACTTTTGTGGATCAAGATGTTGTCTGTGAATGTGTCATGAATGTCACAGGGAGATTACTTTTTGAAAACAGGCATTTATAAAAAAAAAGAGAAAAATGCTCACCATCTCAATTGTAGAAAGCAAACCAAATATTTTTACAACAAATATAAGATAAACCTATTCCCTGTTTAGCATCTCCCAAGAAATACCACGTCCTCAACTTCCACTAAAGTCAATGGGAATCAGGGGTGTTCAATGAATCTCAGGAGGTATTGAACACTTAATACAACATGGCCCTACATGTACAGATGTAAACACGTTAAAGAGGAGTGTCATAATATAAACACACCATCACCATGATAATCCTGCAAATTAAAAGGCATTCTAAAGGTAACCTTTAGTCTGTTGGGTTTTTTTTTGTTTGGTTGGTTTTTATTGGTTGGGTTGCTTTTTTTTTTTTTTTTTTTTTTTTTTTTCTTGTATTGAATTATGGTCAAGGCAGCACCTTAACTGTTTCCACAATGGAATGAAACCAGTGAAGTGGAATGCACATAAGAAAGAAATTGCTATTGATCTCAGCCCAGGCCACACCATGCCTTGCATAGCAAATGGTTTCCATTACCTTACTATCTTAAGATAATTAATGTGCAGTCACTGCCCCTATCTTATGTTATCGGTCATTTTGATTCTATTCAATTTCTATCAGGCGATTCTACATTTTAGATGGGAGAGGCTTCATCAATAACTGTCATTTGATGATAATTTTGTAAGTCACGATGCCACCTACCCAATCCAATCTGCAATATATGCACTTCATAGCTGATTGACTATCTGCTACATAACCCCCCAAATATAGTTTGCAACACAATTCTCTTTTTTAATTATTACTATATAATATATTAAAACCTTGAGAAAAATCTTTGCCTCTTTCAACATGATCTCTTGTTTTGTTTCCCTGAGAAGTTACTTTTTAATTTAGCCAATGATATACTGTACATATTTCTAACACTGCAGAATGAAATATTTTATTTTATAATCATAGCATGATGCTATTTTACAATCATGTCATACTACATACTACAATTTTAATAAAGTTCCCATTATGTGGAATTAATAACTTCATTTCAGAAATCTATGCAAAAACTCAACATGTTAGCTCACACTTTCTCATGACATAACATACGGTATATAGAAATATTACCTTTACCATAATATGGCTTTTTGACATGGCCGTCACTTGGTTTAGGCTTCCTGTCATCTCCAGAAAGGTGTCTTGGAGACTGTTCCTCAAATGATCTCATATTATCCCTCCTTCCAGCTTCCACTGCCATTTTTTCTCTCATGGCTTTTGCTCTCTCAGTTTCCAAAGCAATTGCTTTCTCAAGCAGGGTTAAGTTACCTTTTGTCATATCAAACACTTCTTCAGACCTATCTGAAGTAATAGAGGTGGTATCATCGTCTCTTTCATGACAACCATCCTCCTTGGCACAGCTAGAAAAAGTCCTAGATCTGGGGCTCAACTGTTCTTCAAGCCTCATTAGGTTCATCATATCAGAGTAATTCCGGTCTGGTGTTCTTCCTTGGAAGTCATCTTCTTGCCTGACATGCTGACGAGTGTTCATGTTTTGCTGTTGATTTCTTTCCTGTGGGTTTGTCTCACTGAGTTTCCTAGCCAGATCAAAACACTGGTTCCTTAAGCACTCCAAACTGCTGAGACACACCTCTTCATCACTTTCCTCCACTATTTTTTCTGTAAGTCCATTGTTCACAGGCTTCCCTAGCATTACAAAGTTCATATTCCTATTGTCTTGCTGTGAAGTATTGTCTGCATAATTTCTGTCATTAATATTTTCTGAAAGCACTACACCATGTCCTTGTGCTAATAATTTAAGGGAGTCCACTGTTTCCCTAACAACGTCACTGTCTAAATCTAAACTCAGCTCACTTTTCCGACCGATATTTTCATTTTTGTCACTATCATCTTCCAGACTATTAGATGTATTGCTGTTCATTTCTGATTCTGTCCTGGCTCTGTATGCTGCATCCTCTGCAATTTTGCCAAGATTTAACAATGACTTGGCCACCAGTTCATCGTAATTATCATACTCATCATTATTGTTATCGTCTTTTTCTGTGTCTTGCATTATTCGAGTATTGTGACAATTCATTTGATGGTCTTCTGCATAAAAAACAGAAACAAAGAAAGAAACAAAGAAAGAAAGAAAAAGGAAAAGAAAAGAAAAAAGTGGCTACAATTGGAACTGTTGTTGCAATCGCACGGACAGAAAACAAACTGCATGTCAAATATTGTTAATCATACAGCAATTTTAGAACACTATGGCTGACCCATTTGACTGAATTCTCTATAGTCCATAGGGCTATTTTTATTTATTTGCTATTCACATGAATTTCTTTCACAGAACTGATAAGAAAAAGGCAATCAAAATGCTAATTACTACTCCTGCTAAATATTATGGCATAAATACTTATGTTTCTCCTTTCACTCCTATATTCACAGCTCTCTGGGCTTTATTACAATCACATTATTCAGATGATGTAATTGCCTATGTTTCCAACTTTTCACACTCCTGTACTTCCTGTAAATATGACTGATGGCAAAGGAGTGAGTATTACTGGATTTATTCTCTTACTGATGAATGCCATTCACCAGAAGAGCATACTCCAAGAAGGAAAATGTCACATTTTTAACACCATACACACCATTAACACTAATTGACTAATAGCTACACAAAAAGATTAAAATGGCATTTTACTTAGTGGATCCATCAGTAAAATCAAAATCTCTCAGTTCAGCTGTGGAAAAGTTAAGAATTTTAAGAGAGTTGTTACATGAAAGGAGGATAGAAGGAATTATATGCACAATATAATTTTACGTAAATATGCTAGCCCAAATTTTATAGTCATATATGTATAATAGGGCTGTTATTTCATGTTCTGTGTACTGTAACAGAATGGTGCAGAGTTACCACATTTTACTCAGCTTTGTTCTAGTAACTGTTGAATAACATAGGGAGAGCTTACTAAGACGGAGCCAATGAGAGACCCTGAGGAGGAGATTCACCTCACCTAACTTTAGACA